>NC_067123.1:19526714-19793729 GCF_021347895.1 Acanthochromis polyacanthus
AAAAGCAAGTGTTCACCCTCAAACATGGTTGTTTCAAAGTGAGGACCGGCCAAAATGTCCTCACTTTGTAAAATGTCCTCACTTGATATTTAAATGCAGAAAATGGTACTCACCATGTAGCAAGTACAAGACACACACACACACACACACACACACACACACACACACACACACACACACACACACACACACACACACACACACACACACACACACACACACACACGCACGCACACACAGCAGCAGCAGCTCCTTTATTTCAAACTACCAATTAGATACTTATAGACATTATAGCGTCAGCAGCTCCTCCTCCTGCCATCAGGTAGAGCTGATGTTTCCTCTTCATCAGGTAGACCTGATGTTTCCTCTTCATCAGGTAGAGCTGATGTTTCCTCTTCATCAGGTAGACCTGATGTTTCCTCTTCATCAGGCTCCCTTTCCTAAACTTTAACCTTATCTCCAGCTGTCGTGTTCCCTAAAGTGGCAGTATTCACAGGACAAGCAACAGGCTTATTAAAACACTGAAATAGTTTCATTTAGCTTTGCTTTCTTTTTCTTATTTTTTCTCCACTGACTGATGTTGGGTCATTAGAAGTTCTAGACTCATGTCCCTCTTCTTCTAAGCCAGGGGTATTCAGCTAAAATTCAGAGAGGTCCAGTCAGCAAAGGTCCAGAACATCATAATGTCTAACTTGAGTTACTGTGATATATCACTCGCAAGACTATGCTTTTAGGATACTCCTTTAAGGACTGAAGAGGGATCATTTAATCCTCCTGTCCTGCTCATGTCTGCCCCGGAATGTGCTTATGCTAATCATGTGGCAACCTTTGCAGGGAGAACAGTGGAAGGTGTGAACGGTGTGTGTGGGCGGGGGATGGGGAAGGAAATATGCTCCCCCTTCTCCAGGGGGGATTCTGCTCCTGCCCTGGATGTGGACTGATATTACGCTATTATGTGGCAGCTTCTGGATGGGAGAACAGTGGAATGTGTGGAAGGTGTGAAAGGTGTGTGTGGGCGGGGGTGGGAGGAAATATGCTCCCCCTTCCCAGGGGGGATTGGCATAAAAGTCTGAAAACACTTTGTGGTATTAGCTACATTAGCTATTAGACATACAAGAATCCAGTGGACAACCTGCCAGTTGTCATCTGCTCCAAGACTCTCCAAAAAAGATGCAGAGAAGATCACTACTGAGCAGGCTTTTGCAAATGATTCTGACTGAACAAGCGCTTTTGACCTCTGATGGAGAGGACATAGACCTTCAGTCAGATTCTGACTCGGAGCAGTTTTCGGGTAAGATTTCTCAAACATCAAATTTCTGTTTCAGAATACTTCACATTTATTTCAAAGATTTTGTTTCTTTTGGGGAATATTTTTTAACTTCAAGATTTTTATTTTATTTTATTTATTTATTTATTTATTTTTTTACAAATTTCTAGATAAAAATGACACATTTAGATCAGAGGTCATCAATGTTTTCACAGAAGGAGCCCGAAAAATGTTGAACTTCTGAACCAAAGGGCCACAATTACTGACAGAGTTCAGAATAAGAGACAACAGAACAATGAAAAGATGTGATATAATTTGACTCTTTTCTACATTGGTACATTTGTCTTTGCTAACGATAATAAATTTGTTCAATTTGCAGAGGAAGACGCTCCCCTCCCCAGAAGAGGCAAAACGGCTGGATACCGCACTAACGGAGACCGCAAAAGATGGCACAGTGTGGTGCAAGGAAGAGGTTGGACGAAATCTGAAATTTCGCTCCTATTGAACCTTACGCTGCAAGAAGGAGAGCCAACACTGAAGCCAGAATAAGGATCAAAACTCGCCTTCAAAGCTTCCTCTGTTTTTCTTCACTCTCCAGATGCTTCGTACCATTCAAGCATGCACAATTGAGCATGCAAGGGAAACAGAGAACTGTGGATTGGTTCATGGCTATTCCAGAAACTAATGGCTTTCATTGCAGTTGTCATCTGGCGAGGGGTGACTAAGGTTCCATCATTGTCTGACAACTGGTCAGAGATGTATGGAAACAAACGGATTAATGGAAACATGAGTAGCGACCGCTTCAAAGACATAATGCAGCACCTACGGTTTGATAGCAAGAACACACCGGCTGAGCGAGTGCAGACAGACAAGTTTGCAGCTATTTCCGAATGTATGGGAATCATTTCGACAGAACTTGTGTCACATTCTAACAGACCTGGTCGGCACAGCACAATCGATGAACAACTTTTATCCATCAAAGACACGTTGCCCTTTTCTGCAATATATTGCTACAAAACCGGATAAATTTGGTATCAAAGTTTTGGGTGCGTGTGACTTGAAATCAAGTATATTTGCAATGTCTTTCCATATGTTGGCAAAGAACCTGGCCGTCCCAAGAGGAGAGACTGTCTGAGAGTGTGGTAATGAAGTTGATGGGACCATTTCTTGATCAGGGCAGAACTGTCACGACGGACAATTTTTTCACATCATTTCACTTGCAAGAAAATTACGCAGCCGGAAAACTACCATTCTTGGGACACTCAATAAAATTCGCAGAGAAATTCCCCCTTCAGCTCGAGAGATAAAGCAAAGTGAGTTCAGCACTCAGGTGTTTTCAACAACTGATGCAACACTGACAGTGTACGCAGCCGCCGGAAGAAGACAGTCTACGTTATGAGCAGCATGCACAGTGTGATTCAGACTGAAGACAGCCGCAAAAGAAAGCCAAGCACCATCACCCAGTACAACTCCACTAAATGCGGTGTGGACGCCATGGATCAGATGGTGCGGCAGTACAGCGTACGGGCAGGAACAAGAAGATGGCCTGTCAGTGTGTTTTATAATATGGTTGACATGGCAGCCCTGAATGCCCATGTGCTATATCAAGCCTGCACAGGAAGGACGGAAAGGCGGCCAGATTTTCTGATGCGGCTTGCCTGTGAGTTGGCTGAGTCTTATGTGACATCAAAGAAGATTGGAAAGGAAAACCATCTTCGCAAACAGGCCGCCACACCAGTGGAACCGGGCAAAAGGCAGAAGTGCCAAGTCCATCACCGGTGCAAAAAGAACCCTGCTACTGTTCGATGTGTGCATTGCTACAAGTTAACGTGTGGCAAATGCAAAAGAGAAGTGCCATGGGAGTGCCAGGTCTGCGCAGACCAGTTTTGAAAAAGTTGTGTGATGACACACACACGGTAAATGTGTAAATTGTGTAAATATTGTTTGTGCTTTCTACAATGTTGATTCAAAAATATAAATAAACTATTAGAATAAGCATTTTTCATCCTCTTATTTTTGTGTCTCTTACTTATTTGCACTCAACAAAAAAGATAAATATGTGGTTATCCATCCTAAGCAATGCAAAATATTTACAGAAAAACCCAGGAACATTCAAGCTTTCAAGAAGAAGGGCAGAGTCAGAAGCAATGAAGTTTCAGTTGCTGTAAAAGCTAGTTCTTCCTTTTGGCTAATTTCTCTTGGTTAGTAAGTAAGTAAAGTTTTATTTGCATAGCACCCTTCACAGTACGAGTACACAGGGTGTTTTACAACATCGGAATAAATTGAAAGAACAGTACAATACAAAAAATTTAGAATTTATGTCCAGTGCATTGTCACCAGTAAACAAGCACAGATCAACAACTATAAGGTATGGAACCTGAGTAGGGTTCAGGCTTATGCTAAGGAGGCTTGCTGAAAGATGTGTGCTGAGTAAAACCAGAAGCTGCCACATAATTAGCGTAATGATCAGTCCACATCCCAGGGCAGGAGGAGAATCCTCCCTGGGAAGGGGGAGCATATTTCCTCCCACCCCCCGCCCACACACACCGTTCACACCTTCCACTGTTCTCCCTGCAAGAAGTTGCCACATGATTAGCATAATGCACATTCCGGGGCAGACAGAGCAGGACAGGAGGATTAAATGATCCCTCTTCAGTCCTTAAAGGTAATAAAACACCAGTAGATCCCCTCGCAGTCTTCCTAGTGATATGCTGATGTAACCTGGTAGTTTTATTAGAGTCTGCCTGTCATCAAAAACTGACCGTCAGATAAATTCAGTACGGTTCAAAAACATTTTGACATTTATTAATAAATAACTTATATGTAACTGTATATCTTAAAATAAAGTGCAGAACTTAAAAAAGCATGACTGAACAACCTGAATCAACTTCTATACATCTTTTACAATAATTAAATCTCATAAATGTAAACATTTGAACACTTTTACATTTTTGTCTGTCTCATATCACTCCCCTAATATCTCTGCTGCTTAATGGGAGAACTGAGCTGCTGCTTGTTTGAGCTGTTCTCAAAACATATTTTGATTATGTTCATAGTTGAGAAAGCTGCCTTACAGCATGGTCAGCATGTGACCACAGTCTGTCCTCTAGAGATGTATAAGGCACAAAAGATACGACTCTCAGAGCCGATGCTTTGTAGTGAATCTGAAGAGCCGACTCCTAACGTATTTAATGGAGTATGGAGTTTAACACTGTCCTCGCAGAAAACATGTTACTGGA
Organism: Acanthochromis polyacanthus; assembly: GCF_021347895.1. Taxonomy (NCBI): domain Eukaryota; kingdom Metazoa; phylum Chordata; class Actinopteri; family Pomacentridae; genus Acanthochromis; species Acanthochromis polyacanthus. Next base: position 19,531,221 of record NC_067123.1, read on the forward strand.
TCCTAGATTAAAGAAGCTTGCCTTCAGTGACAACAGAGCTGTTGATGAGACACTTCAGAGAATAAGAGCAGTAGCCTGACACCTCCACCATTAGAGGACCAAGTGGAGGAGGAACCTCAAACTTCTGCTGTGTGGAGGCTCTTTGATGGAAGAGCTACAGGAGATGATTCAGGAGAAATCCTACAGCTGATGTGGTAATGGAGGATCATATCTAGAGGAACCCCTCATCCAACCAGCAGACGACCCACTGAGCTGGAGCAGGACAAGGCCTCAGTCTGCCCCACCTGGTGAAGGTGATGGAGGAGAGACAACTTCTTCCATCTGAGAGAATCTTCTCAAAAACGCGGCAGATATTCACTGAAAGAAGAAATGGTATCAGCCCATCCAAGCTCAGCCATCTGATTTTTCTGAATGTCAGCCTGCTCTGAGGACATTTATACTGTTTGAATACTGAGTCTGGTTCTGTTTCTGTTCTGGTTCTGTGGGTTCATGTGCAGAGTTTTGTTCATTTGTTTTTTGTGCAAAAAAGTTTGGTTGAAATAATAAACAAAAGCAAGAATACCTGTTTTTGTAACAGAGCAAATGTACAAAATGAGTCAATTATAAGGCTTCTCATAAAAACACTGAATGAAAAAGAGTTTGTCAAAACACAAATGATTCATATTTGCCTGGTTAGGCAAAAACATGAGGCTACAAAGAATAATAAATCGGGAGCCATTTGGGAGCCGAAAGAACCGGCTTTTCTTTGGAAGCAGTGCCAAAAGCTCTCTGAAAAGAGCTGAACTCCCATCATTACTGTCCTCTCTGTCCCTCATCTCTCAGCTGCTTTCTGGAGGCAGAGCTGCGATGCGATTCAGCGACGTCATTGGCTGAGTAGCGTGACGTGGGATGCCTGAACTCGTACATAATTGGTCTGTGCGTTTCTGAGCCGATAGACCAATGATAAACACGGGAAAGCTGCACCGGTAAAATAGAAGCGACCTGTCAAATTTACACCCGTATAGACGGCGTCTGGGTCCGGATCCGGACCGCGGTCGGCCTTTAGTGAGCCCTGTTCTCAGCCAGACACCTTCCCCCGTCCCATACAGCTTGACCGCTTCCTGACACAGAGAAAAGTGAACGTTATGTCAAAAAAACATACTAATACATGTGTTTGCGCATTTTTAAGTGGTTATATGGAAATTCGGACCGTATCTTTTGTGCCTTATACATCTCTAGAGGACAGACTGTGGTCACATGCTGACCATGTTTGGCTCAGCAAACAGCTGTAAGGCAGCTTTCTCAACTATGAACATAATCAAAATATGTTTTGAGAACGGCTCAAACAAGCAGCAGCTCAGTTCTCCCATTAAGCAGCAGAGATATTAGGGGAGTGATATGAGACAGACAAAAATGTAAAAGTGTTCAAATGTTTACATTTATGAGATTTAATTATTGTTAAAGATGTATAGAAGTTGATTCAGGTTGTTCAGTCATGCTTTTTTAAGTTCTGCACTTTATTTTAAGATATACAGTTACATATAAGTTGTTTATTAATAAATGTCAAAATGTTTTTGAACCGTACTGAATTTATTTGACGGTCAGTTTTTGATTACAGGCAGACTCTAATAAAACTACCAGGTTACATCAGCATATATCACAGTAACTCAAGTTAGACATTATGATGTTCTGGACCTTTGCTGACTGGACCTCTCTGAATTTTAGCTGAATACCCCTGGCTTAGAAGAAGAGGGACATGAGTCTAGAACTTCTAATGACCCAACATCAGTCAGTGGAGAAAAAATAAGAAAAAGAAAGCAAAGCTAAATGAAACTATTTCAGTGTTTTAATAAGCCTGTTGCTTGTCCTGTGAATACTGCCACTTTAGGGAACACTACAGCTGGAGATAAGGTTAATGTTTAGGAAAGGGAGCCTGATGGAGAGGAAACATCAGGTCTACCTGATGAAGAGGAAACATCAGCTCTACCTGATGGCAGGAGGGAGAGCTGCTGACGCTATAATGTCTATAAGTATCTAATTGGTAGTTTGAAATAAAGGAGCTGCTGCTGCTGTTCGTGTGTGTGTTTTCTTGTACTTGCTACATTGTGAGAACCATTTTCTGCATTTAACTATCAAAGTGAGGACATTTTTACAAAGTGAGGACATTTTGGCCGGTCCTCACTTTGAAACAGCCATGTTTGAGGGTGAAGACTTGTTTCAGTTGTGATGGTTAAGGTTAGGGTAAGGCTCTTGGAAATGCATTACGTCTTTGGATGTCCTCACTAAGATAGAAGTACAAACGTGTGTGTGTGTGCGCGTGCATATATAAGAACCTGACCTGGCTTTGGTTTATGAGGTTGGAGTATTCCCACTAGAAAAACTAGACTACACCACTGGTTATGACTGTCATTACTGTGTACTTGCTTTGATTTAGAGTTAGGGGAAGTGCAGTGGGGGCAGGCAATACAATGAAAGTCAGTCTGTCTATGAACGCCAGCGCAAGAGCTTTATTGTGATGGGCAGGAGCTTTATTGTGCACCGGCAGGCTCCGAAGCCCCGCCCACCAATGAAACGGAATATGGAGTCGTATTTTCATTTTGGGGGGTCAAAACGAAAAAACGAACCGTTTCCTGTTTTTTGCTCAAAACGAAAAAACGGCTTGATTTTTTGTTTCTGCTTGTGTCTTTTATAGCCAGGAAACAAACGGATAAAACGTACCTTGTCCATCATGGCTCTTTTTTTCTTTTGAGGTCTAGATGGAAGAAAGAAAAAAAAAAAAAAAAAAAAAAAAAAGAAAGCCCTCACACTACAAATGAACTAAAGCAGGGTTGAGTTTGATCTGGAGCGAGACCAGATCTTTGTGTAGACAAAAGTTCGGCTGTCTGGTCCAGTGGACACAAATGGAATTTTGATTAAGTGTCACAAAATTAGGCTGGACTCGTGCAGAGGAACACACCACCAGGACCGATATGGAAGTAATTAAAGAATTTATTGTATACAGTGTGAATTTAGAGGCAGCTGGAATCTGAGGTGAGAGGGGAGTGAACCTGGATATGAGTTCGGTTCCGAGGATCGGCAGCCGTCTCTGGTCCGGTGGAGGGGGACGAGTGTGGCGGCTGGTGTAATTGGATCCCTGGCGGGAACGGAGTTTGATTCAGGCGGCGATCCAAGAGACTTGGTGCTGGCGGTTCTGAACGGCCAGACGTACATGATCCAACCAGAAGGAAAATGGCAAACCAACTGAACGGAGACTGAGGCTTTCCAGGGAGGCTCCAGGAGTACAGGAATCAGGAGGGGATTCTCGGGATATCACTGCGTCTTTAGAAGAATCGGTACAGGTAACAGGCAGGAGTCCGGACAGCCAGTTCTGGATCGGGCAGAAGACAGAAACACGTTAGACAGAGTTTACACAGAGCGTTAAGCAAACTGTGCGGCTAGAAAGCAACTGACGCATTGTCGAGTTTAACAATCTGTCGAGGAATGGGAGAGTGAACCAGTCTTTTTGTACGGAGGCAGATAATTAATGGAAAGAGCTTCAGCTGCCGCGACTCCTGCGAGATTGCTTGATTGCCTGCAGCTGGACTTGTGCTCTGCTCGGCTCCCTACAGGAGAGAGAGAGAGAGAGAGAGAGAGAGAGAGAGAGAGAAGCTGGGGAAAGGTATTAGGATGCCAGATAGGAAACTGGGAGAAGAGAGGGTTCTGACATTAAGATCAAATTAAAAGGTTAAAAGTTCAGGTTAAACAAATTTGGCTTGAAAGAGCCCTTAGCTGATCCTAGAAACCCCTCAATTTTTAATGATTGGTCTCTCATTAGTAACTATGTTATCCTTATGGTTGAATTTTTTATTTATTTTTTACCAGTTATCCATCATTACTTATTGCTATGATCAAAGTAAATAATAAATAAATTATTTGCTGTACTTCACAACTAAAAGACTAGAAAATCATTCTTGAACAAGATTTGTCAATCAACATTTGAATATTTATATATTTGAATATTTAACTTTGTACATTACTAGAATAATTAAAATATGAAAGAAAATGTTGTATAAAAAATACAAATGGAAGAAACACTTCACCTAAAACTAAATGTATCATTAATAAAAAGAGAGCTTGCTCTTAAATAAAGCATAACCTAACTCTCTTGTAATTTTCTAGAACTTACAGTCTTCAGTGCTTCCATCTTCTCTTGTATTTTCTCTTCTGCAGTCTTTCCACCAGGTGGAGAAAGAGGCCAAAGTCTTCCTTCTCCTCACTGTGGTCTCGAGTTCATCATAGGTGTCTTTGACAGCATCTCTCCATCCACAAACACACATTCACACCTTTGAAGTATCAGTGAACTTCAGTGTGTTTCTGGACTGTGAAAGGAAGCTGGAGAACCTGGAGAAAACCCACACAGCACAGGGAGAACATTTTAACCACACACAGAACGATCCCAGGTCCAGGCTGGGACGTGAACCTCTTTGACAACATGTAATTCCAAATTTCTCCTGTGTTTTGTACACATTTGTGCTTAATGCAAAAAGATGTAACTAAAACTATTATTGATGTGTTTTATATAAAATAGGCTAACTTTAAATTTCAGGTTTCTGTAGAGCCACAAGAATTGTACTTTTGAATGTAAACTGTTTATGACTCACAGTTGCCATGTGTCCATCTAACTGTCAAACAAAAAGCAAACTTTGTTGCATTTATTTTTTTAAAAGGGAGAGAAAATTGGACACATTTCCATTATCTGCTGTGGTGCAAATCAGCTCAGCTGCATGGTGTCATCAGTAGGTGGCAGTAGAGGCTCTGGTACACATAAACGATAGATATAGAGTAAAAGAACCTGGAATCAATGGTATTCTTTCATGTTGGCTGGTATCGGACATGTTTCCTGGTGTCTGGAGACAAACTTAAATGATCATTTGAGCTACATGTTCTTTATGTCAGAACTTATTTGAAAAATAGGTTTTCATCCACGTTTATTAACCGATTTAGAAAAAGGCAAAAAAAAAACAACAACAAACAAACAAACAAAAAACACCTCAAGGGAACATAATTTCTTTTTAGTGAAAGTGGGGAATGTATTTTGGATTGTGCCAGTTCCATTAACTTTCTCTAATTTGAAATGTATGTCAAAATATATTATGGAAACATGACTCGTGTCCCTGAATTACTGGTACACTATAAAATTGTCACTTTAAATGCCGTTTTCACTGTTAAAAACTATGTTATATCATCTGCCAGCTTTATAAGACAATGGGTGTTAAGTGATTTTTGTATTTTATATGTACATGTCCTGTACACCAACTAGACAGGATCACTGTTCTAAAATAGTTTCCTTCAAAATATTTTTCTTAAGTTCCCCATGTTTTGTGGAGGCCTTGTTGATTTATTAAAACAGAAACTGAGAAACCCGGTAAGTTCTCTGCAGAGTCTGTACACAAAATAAATGCTTTAATTCCTTTTCCAATCATTTGTTTGTTGTTTGCTATAGTCACAATCATGCAAGTTATCCTGCACGCTTCGAATTAACGAGAGCAAGCTGCTTTCATAACATGGCTCAAGTCTTGAATGGCTAATGCAATAATAAACATTAACCTGCTTGGTTTAGGTGAATTTTTCAGTATTTTTTTTATTTTTATTTCTGGTTGCTTGATTTGACTTATTTAGCAGGAAGGCCCCACTGAGATACACCGTCTTCTGTTATGGAGTCCTCATCAGGATGGGCAGTAGGAAGAGATAAAAGGTTAGAAGTGCAACCATGAACACCAGAATAAATGCAGCAAAACACAGCCAACAAACACATGACATGTTGAAAACAGTAACACTTTTTTGGGAGCAAATTGGTGTTTTTCCACCACTAGTCAACACACACACACACACACACACACACACACACACACACACACACACACACACACACACACACACACACACACACACACACAGGCAGGTTAACATTGGGGATGCATTTTGGTAGTTTCTACTAATGCCTACTGACTATAGCAGTGAAACGTGAACTCAGAAGCCTTCACAGCCCCAGGAGGGCTCTCTGCTGTTCTATTGCATTCTAACTTGTCACCACTAGATGCCACTACATCATATACACCGCTCCTTTACACATGTCATGATTTTTGCTGGCCTTACCCTCAGAAAGAAAGTCACTTTCATTCTTGTTCGCAGCCTCCAGCTTTATTTCAAATGAGCATTGTCCTCCCTGGTCCTCTTAAAACCTACAAACACCGTGGGAGCTTTGGAAGCACCTACAATGAAAAAACGGTCAAATGTAAAACACTCTGCTTACTCTAGCCATTTCTCAAGTTTCAATGTAAACCAACTTTTATTCAGTGCTTTCACATACTGCCTTTTATCAAATTTAAACAACAATCTACAAATCAGAGAAGAGCTCATTTTGTGTTCACACACATTCATTCTATACCTGAACAAATCAGAAAACAGTGAAAAAATAAAACATTTTCTACACACTGCAGCTTCATTACGTTCAGTCATGTTATAATGTAATCAAGCACAATGTTAAAAAAGTGGGTAAATAAAGCTGATCTACATGCACTATATATATATATATATATATATATATATATATATATATATATATATGTATACAGTACCTTGTGAAAGTATTCGGCCCCCTTGAACTTTTCAACCTTTTGCCACATTTCAGGCTTCAAACATAAAGATATAAAATTGTAATTTTTGTCAAGAATCAACAACAAGTGGGACACACAATCGTGAAGTGGAACGAAATTTATTGGATATTTTAAATTTTTTTAACAAATAAAAACCTGAAAAGTGGGGCGTGCAATATTATTCGGCCCCCTTGCATTAATACTTTGTAGCGCCACCTTTTGCTGCAATTACAGCTGCAAGTTGCTTGGGGTATGTCTCTATCAGTTTTGCACATCGAGAGACTGAAATTCTTGCCCATTCTTCCTTGCAAAACAGCTCAAGCTCAGTGAGGTTGGATGGAGAGCGTTTGTGAACAGCAGGCTTCAGCTCTGCCCACAGATTCTCGATTGGATTCAGGTCTGGACTTTGACTTGGCCATTCTAACACCTGGATACGTTTATTTGTGAACCATTCCATTGTAGATTTGGCTTTATGTTTTGGATCATTTTCCTGTTGGAAGATAAATCTCCGTCCCAGTCTCAGGTCTTTTGCAGACTCCAACAGGTTTTCTTCCAGAATGGTCCTGTATTTGGCTCCATTCATCTTCTCATCAATTTTAACCATCTTCCCTGTCCCTGCTGAAGAAAAGCAGGCCCAAACCATGAGGCTGCCACCACCATGTTTGTCAGTGGGGATGGTGTGTTCAGGGTGATGAACTGTGTTGCTTTTACGCCAAACATATGGTTTTGCATTGTGGCCAAAAAGTTCAATTTTGGTTTCATCTGACCAGAGCACCTTCTTCCACATGTTTGGTGTGTCTCCCAGGTGGCTTGTGGCAAACTTTAAACGAGACTTTTTATGGATATCTTTGAGAAATGGCTTTCTTCTTGCCACTCTTCCATAAAGGCCAGATTTGTGCAGTGTACGACTGATTGTTGTCCTATGGACAGACTCTCCCACCTCAGCTGTAGATCTCTGCAGTTCATCCAGAGTGATCATGGGCCTCTTGGCTGCATCTCTGATCAGTCTTCTCCTTGTTCCAGGTGAAAGTTTAGAGGGACGGCCGGGTCTTGGTAGATTTGCAGTGGTCTGATACTCCTTCCATTTCAATATGATTGCTTGCACAGTGCTCCTTGAGATGTTTAAAGCTTGGGAAATCTTTTTGTATCCAAATCCGGCTTTAAACTTCTCCACAACAGTATCTGGTCATTTGGTTAACTGGTAGCAGCACATCGGGCAAGATGGAGCTGGACAGTATTTTTTTCCTCTAAAAATAAACTCATCATCTATAAACTACATTTTCTGCTTTCTTGGGCTGTCTTTGTCTTACCTCAAAATTTGTTTTAAGATCTGAAACATTTAACTGTGACAAATACGCAAAAATAGAAGACTTCTGCAGAGGGGCGAATACTTTCGGATGGCACCATATACCTATGTAGTAGTTGGACCAAAATAACTGCTTAATGCTGTAAGAAATCCACACAATTGTGTGAAAATGCTACCTTCTATTTTTGATCATTAATTCAAAGAGTTATTTTTTGGAATGTAAGCAAGATTGACTCAGTTTATCTCAACACGAATGAATGTTATACATGTCAAGTTGTTGAATTTCATGCAAAACCTGCCTGATTTCATCACATTGATCCTGGAACCATGAAATGATGAATTGCAAAGCATGTTTTACACTTTAGTAAATGTAAGAGGGAGCCATTTTACTTTTGACGGTGTAGTTTTAATGGGTTATGCAGAACACCTAACCTAACATAGGAGCAGTTCAGCCACTGAACAGACAAATTACAGTCACCAGTTAATCTGCATGTGGAAAGACACTATAGAACTCCCACACAAGCACGGGAAGAATTCTTCTACACATTTCTTCCACACTCAGTTTCATCTTGGCAGCAGGAGTAGTTATTAGCGTAGCTCAGACACTAAGGTTGACATATCAGGCGGAGGAGGATCATCAATATTTAATGGATGTATTACTTGCCTGATTGAGTTCACAGACTCTGTTCTATGTAAACATTATAAAATGAGTTTGATTCATCAAAATGAAAAAAGTGCCAAATTAATTTTTCAGTTTATACAGTTATTTTGGCCTCAAAGTGTGGGGAAAAAGGAAGTGGATCAGTGCGCCCTCCTGTTTTGAGTTCTCATAGCTGATAAGCTCTGCTGGACAAATTCCCAGATTATCTCAGCACCCTTTTCACTTTCAATTTGAGTAGTTACCATCTGCGCACCTCCAAATGGTTGCTTTAAAAAGTTCCCTGGACTCTAACAGACGTTGGCAAAACAGCGTTCTCCCAATATGCACGATGGTCATGGAATAATCTCTTAAACTGGAAACATTCATATCCATTAATGAGCTAAGAATACCATAAAGAATACAGTGAAGGAAGAATGTCTTTGTTTTTCTTGTGAGATGACTGTCCTTGAATAGCTGACAATCTGTTTATTGTTTATTTGTGAATCATGTATCTACTTTATATAACTTTTAAATTTTGTATGGCTGCTAGCTTGGCCAGGTCTCCCTTGTAAAAGAGATCTCTCATCTCAATGGGACCTCCTGGTTAAATTAAGGTAAATAAACTGAGCTGAAGAAGAAATTAGCAGAAGAACAACAAGTCAACAAACAGAAAAAGAGCAATAGTTCCAAATTTATTGATTTGGTGATTTTTGTGATCATAATTATTGCTTATAAAACAGACAAAAAAACCCCCACCTTACGACCAATGATATGTTTAACAAGGTCACATGTCACAGTCCAAATCCCCTCATGCTTACTATTATTATTATTTAAATTGCTATTTTTGAAGTCAAATAACCAAGTGAATCAGAAAAATGAACATTTTAGACCAGAATGGAATAGATACTGAACCAACACACACAAAAACATCCATAGCTGCTGGCTTAGTACAGCTGTTTTAGTCAACTGTATATTTTACACTAAGCATCATACGGGACTTCATACTATACAACTTAAAAATAAAACCCTCCATGTGTAGATGTGAAAAGACCAAAGCTGCTCATTTTGTGCTGCTCATGTGTATGCTATTCAAAGAAAAAGAAAAAAAACCATTGCCATCCTTTAAAAAATTCGATCATTTGTCTTTTATGTAATTTCTCAATAGTTTGATATTCAAATGTTCCAGGATGGGCTCCAGTTTGTAGGTCTTTGTATTTGTGTTGTTCATAGTAGTGGTTCCAGTTTCCATCACTGTCTGCTCCAAACCCAAAAACGTTGACCTGGAAAAACAGAAAGTATATAATGAATAAATGAATAAATAATTAGAGCATGGGACGGACAGATGGACGGACAGACAGAGATCAACCACAACATTAAAATATCTTGCTGATCATCGATGAAATGTCTAGCACACCAGCTCACCTGTGATGCTGCTCAAACGTACACAACTACTCTGCCCTACACAGTGAAAGAATGTAAAGTCTACATGAGTTGGGCTTGTTCTGGTGCACAGATGCTCCATCAGATCAAGATCTACGGAGTTGGGAGACTAAACGAACGCCTTGGGCTCTTTGTCATGTTCCTCATGCAATTCTGAGGAAGATTTTGTGACATGATGAGGTTCATTGACCTGCTAGGGAAACACTCTTCTGTTGACCATCAACATAGAAGGGCTGTGATTGATCTAATGTTTAGGTGGGTGCTATAAAGTAGAATGCCAGTACCAAAGGTTTCCCAGCAGAACATTGCATTGTAAAGAGATGATCAGTGTTATTAACTTCTTCTGACAGTGGTTTCAATGCTGGTTGATCAGAGTATAGACAGATAGATCTCAGTACATATATTAATATCAGATACACCACTTACACCGCTTACCTCATCACAAATCAGCAAGCTGAGTGCAAAAGTCAGAAAGCCCGTGGATGGATAGTAGCCCCTCTGTCCCAGCCAAGCGTCATGAACATACCTCATGAAAGCTGGATTGAGGATCATCACCTGATAGGAACCAGACAAACTGTAGCCTTTAATCTGACATTTAGAACCATTCCTTTCTGCAGAGAATACATTGTATCACCCAGGTGTCTATGAAACATCAGATTCATGCAAAGCAATTTAAAATACTTACCAGATCCTTGTTAGCTATCCTCTTTGAGTTCACAGCACTGCCTTCCCTGCTAGAGGTAAAATTCATTCTTTAATTCAATTTCATTTTATTTCAGCAGCACTAAATCAAGACATAACTAAATTCAGGGAACTTTACATAGGTAAAGACCTAACAGTATGAGAGAGAGAAACCCAACAATTACACCCTCAGTAAGCGCTTGGTGACTAAGTGCATTAAGGAATGGATGGCCACCTTTCTCGTCTGGCTGGGGTAAGAGGACAGAAGGAATAAATGAACAGTGAGAAACAACAAATAAGCAACGCTGAACAGGTAGATGTAACCAATAACCGCAGATAAAAACACATGCATCTCTGCAGCATGTGACTTATGACATATGACAGTCGCTCACAATGACACTGCATGTGTTGGAGCTTTGATAAAGTAGTTGTCTTCTTATCTATTGTAAATAGCAGTAAAATCAAAAGGGGGCTTTGAAGATGTTGTGTGTCAGAACAAGGTTGAGTGTGTGAATGAAACAGTAAGAAATCATGAGAAAATCCAACTAAGTTTCTTTGGAGAAGCTATTGATAAGCGAACTGAACACACACTATTGTACTTTTCACACAGTCAGCTAAAGCTCCTTATAGATGTTGTTCAGCTGTTTGCACCAGTACTTCAAGTCAGTCCAATAGGGTTATATTTGCCTAAGTTTTAGTTCCAAATATGGACCCAATACTGATTTTTACTTGTTTTTTTTTCACAGTCAACAGACCAACAGTGGATACAGAAAGTAGAACAGTCTGACCTACTCTGGATCAAGTTTGTTGAGGAGCCACTGAAAGTCGCTTATCTTGAATGGAAAAAACAAAAGATAAGTGGTGTTTGCCAGCGAAGTAGCGCTCTCTGGGTAGAAGACATGATGGGTTGTTTTGGTCCCAACATCTGCTTCATAGCCAGTAGTACGACCACGGTTCATTCTAAACGGCACAGATGTATACATATTTAATATCACACCATTATAGCACAATTATATAGTTGAAGTTCACGGTAAATTCTGAGGAATGACGACTCTGAGAGGTCACAGTGTCAACGTGAAGCTACTTGAGTACATTTTGCTGAATTTATCTCAGTGTCAAAACAAAATACATTTTAAATGCAGCTGCCATATTTGTATTTTCTTTTTTTTTTTTTTGAAAGGATGAGACTGTACAGTGAGAGACTTCAATGAATGTTGAATTAAATGATTGTTTACCTTATTACAATATCATGAAAATCTATCAGAGGTCCATAATGTGATCCCTTCAAATTTACAGAATTTCCCACCACAGCACACGTCCTGCAGCGGTGAGGCCTGGGTTCTAAAACATCTGGAACGGGTGGGAATATCTGAAGCAGCTTGTCCATTGTTGCACTGAAGAAAGTGAAGTTGCATTTTGACCCCTGTAAACGCTGGCAAGCACAACACAAGGAAGATGTCACTGTACGATTGACCACACAGCAGCTCAACCTACCAGAGATGTGGTTTCTTGAACTTACAGTCCTTAAAGGAGAGTTCTGTTCATTTCAACCTCATATATCTCTCATTAATTAATGTCTACTGTGGCTTTGTGGGACATGCACACTCCACCTCCACTGTAGGGATACATAAAAATGAGGAGATGTACAGAGCAGCTTGTGAAAGGTGTTTATCAGGGTCATTAGTATGAGGTCACTGCAGCTTTCCAGAGAGACCATTTTTGTATGACTTGTTTTAGACATTTGTTTTCTGTCCATTTTTTTTCTCTCATTTCACTTAGTGATGAAGTTCACTCTTCCAAAGATGGATTCAAATGAGCTAACTACACAAACGATTGCAGCATAGAATCTGGTATTTTCAGGGTAATCTTCTTTGAAATGATCTCAAACAACTCAAACATTTGTCACAGCTGCTGCTCCACCTCGCTGCAAAGCACGGGGTGGCTTTCATTATGAAGCACTCAGGTGAAATTCCTCTCAAAAAAGGTATGAAAAAAATGTACAAAAACCCAAAGTAGATGGAGATTTTACTGCAGGACCAGTCAGTGTATCTAAAACAGAAACAGAACAATTGTGTTGTGCCATTAAAGTACATTGACATTTACCTTCCACCAGTTGAAATCGTCCTCTGGGGTTCTATATTGCTTTGACAAAAAAGGTGTAGGAGACTCCTTGATAAGGTCTGTTAAGCATGGATCACCCTCTTTCAAACATTTGTGACAGGCACAAAGGCTCAGCTCCCAATGGCTGAGGACGTACACAGAGAAATTCCACAAAGAGTTAAAAAAAAATGGAATTACTGTGATGCACACAAGGAAAATGAAAACCCTGGAGGTGAATTTGTAACGCATCTTGGATGGCAGCTTGAATGGAGAAAGTGTCAAGTCTGTGGATGCAACGAGCAGGGAAATAGTCAGGTTTCAATACACACCTTAAGGCCCTGTCACACTCTAGCATATAGAGCCAGCGTCTGAGGAACGTATGGGCTTTTTGGGAATACGCTGACATACGCTGAAACACGCTAGGGGTACGCTGGAATACATTTCTACTACGCCGGGGTACGTCGGTGTACGCTGATGTACGCTGACGGCCAAGAAAATTTTTTGAACTTGCACAAAAATTTTCAGCGTATGCCGACGTATGAATTTTACACTCCTCATACGCTGAACACGCTAGAGGTACGCTGAAGGTACGTTACTCATACGTCGAGTACGCTTCTCATAGGTTGAAATTGAGTGGGTCAGGAAACCTAGCGTTAGAGGAGCGTATAATGAATGTGTGTCTAACGAATGGCTAACATTATGATGGTAGTTCTAACGACAGTCTAACGTACTCAACTTATGCCTAACGTGTTCTGAGCGTACAGCCAACTTATCCCATGCGTATTACATGCGTATTTCCAGCGTATGGGGGGTATATAAAGTCTCACATTTCCAAATCTGTATCAGTTTGTACCAGCAGTTCAGAGATGGAGGTTGCTGTGCTGCAACATCACCAAGATTTGTTACAGTTGGCAGTTGACTATGCTAGACACAGAAGAAGAAGGCGTAGAATGAGACGTGCAATCTGGGTGAAACCTTGGATTGGAAGGCGGCGTTAATTTGGCCTTTATGACCAGCTTATGGTTGAATTGAGAAATGAAGATCAGAGAGCCTTCAGGAACTTCCTACGCATGCCTCCAGAAATGTATGATGAACTGCTGGACAGGGTTGGTCCCAACATCACCAGCTGTGTACGCTCCTCATACGTTAGGCTGACGTTCCACATACGTTTCTGATACGTCGGAGGTACGCTGATATACGTTACTCATACGTCGGTATACGTCCAACTCAAATACACATCACATCACATACGCTGACATACGCTGGCATACGCTATGCGTACGCTACTCATACACTGCTCATACGCTACTTATACGCTGACGGTACGCTAGGCTCACGTTACTCTAACGGTCATTAACCGAAAATCGACCCCATACGCTGAAAAGTTGTGCGTATAAACAATTTTTCAAAATATTCGATGTTCCTCAGACGCTGGCCATATACGCTAGAGTGTGACAGGGCCCTTATGAAATATTGTCCCTAATCCATGTGCCAGTATCCTCTGGCATTTATGTTCCCAAGCAACCACACTGTCACTTCACGTCAGTAATCTCACCTGTTATTTGCATCTGCAATTGACTGCAAATATCTAATTTCATGAATGTCTATTTTATGAATAGAACAGCACAACAACAATCAGAACAACAAACATCTCCATCTTGGTAATCAAAACTACTTGCTTGTTTACTTCATGTGGCATTTTATTTGTAATAGGAGTCTGGGGAAATCATCTAAAATTAAGTAGTAGATCAATAATGAAAATGTTCAAAGTGGATTTTGCTGCAATATTTGTTTCACTGTCGTGTAAAATTACTCATGTTCCAAATGTTGGTTTAATTGATCCATTTGATGCAGCAGTTCAAATACACATTTACAGATGCCAAAATAATCTGTCTATGACAAAGATCAGCGGAAACTGACAAACTAATCATTAATTTAAAAAGAGAAGAAACTGGAAAATTCAATGCAATAAGCCCTGTGAGATTTAAATAACTGAATAAAACTGAATAAAAATGTATAAATAGTTTCACTAGTTTCAGATATTATACATGGATCAGTGTGAGGTTTAAGAATGGGATCATTAAAGCCACAATATTTCACTTTGTTTAATTACTAAATTTACAGAAAGCACCAAAATTTGGCTGGATGCTCATAAGTGAAATCTTCAATCCAGAACAGTAGCTATGTACACACGTGGACAAAATTGTTGGTACCCCTCAGTTAAAGAAGGAAAAACCCACAATTCTCATTGAAATCACTTGAAACTCACAAAAGTAACAATAAATAAAAATTTATTGAAAATTAAATAATCAAAATCAGCCATCACTTTTGAATTGTTGATTAACATAATTATTTAAAAAAACAAACTAATGAAATAGGGCTGGACAAAAATGATGGTACCCATAACTTAATATTTTGTTGCACAACCTTTTGAGGCAATCACTGCAATTAAACGATTTCTGTATTTGTCAATGAGCGTTCTGCAGCTGTCAACAGGTATTTTGGCCCACTCCTCATGAGCAAACAGCTCCAGTTGTCTCAGGTTTGATGGGTGTCTTCTCCAAATGGCATGTTTCAGCTCCTTCCACATATGTTCAATGGGATTCAGATCTGGGCTCATAGAAGGCCACTTTAGAATAGTCCAACGCTTTTCTCTCAGCCATTCTTGGGTGTTTTTGGCTGTGTGTTTTGGATGGTTGTCCTGTTGGAAGACCCATGACCTGCGACTGAGACCAAGCTTTCTGACACTAGGCAGCACATTTCTCTCCAGAATGCCTTGATAGTCTTCAGATTTCATCGTACCTTGCACACTTTCAAGACACCCTGTGCCAGATGCAGCAAAGCAGCCCCAAAACATTACTGAGCCTCCTCCATGTTTCACCGTAGGGACAGTGTTCTTTTCTTCGTATGCTTGGTTTTTGAGTCTATGAACATAGAGTTGATGTGCCTTACCAAAAAGCTCCAGTTTGGTCTCATCTGTCCAAAGGACATTCTCCCAGAAGCTTTGTGGCTTGTCAACATGCATTTTTGCAAATTCCAGTCTCGCTTTTTTATGAGTTTTTTTCAGCAGTGGTGTCCTCCTTGGTCGTCTCCCATGAAGTCCACTTTGGCTCAAACAACGACGAATGGTGCGATCTGACACTGATGTACCTTGGCCTTGGAGTTCACCTTTAATTTCTTTGGACGTTGCTCTGGGCTCTTTGGATACAATTCGAACGATCCGTCTCTTCAATTTGTCATCGATTTTCCTCTTGCGGCCACGTCCAGGGAGGTTGGCTACTGTCCCGTGGGTCTTGAACTTCTGAATAATATGAGCCACTGTTGTCACAGGAACTTCAAGCTGTTTAGAGATGGTCTTATAGCCTTTACCTTTAAGATGTTTGTCTATAATTTTTTTTCGGATGTCCTGGGACAATTCTCTCCTTCGCTTTCTGTTGTCCATGTTCAGTGTGGTACACACCTTTTCACCAAACAGCAGGGTGACTACTTGTCTCCCTTTAAATAGGCAGACTGACTGATTATGAGTTTGGAAACACCTGTGATGTCAATTAAATGACACACCTGAGTTAATCATGTCACTCTGGTCAAATAGTTTTCAATCTTTTATAGAGGTACCATCATTTTTGTCCAGGCCTGTTTCATTAGTTTGTTTTTTTAAATAATTATGTTAATCAACAATTCAAAAGTGATGGCTGTTTTTGATTATTTAATTTTCAATAAATTTTTATTTATTGTTACTTTTGTGAGTTTCAAGTGATTTCAGTGAGAATTGTGGGTTTTTCCTTCTTTAACTGAGGGGTACCAACAATTTTGTCCACGTGTGTAGTGATATCTATGCTGTTATTGTTTGACATTGACATACTGGTGATCTATTAAGAAAAGATAAGAAAGATACACTTTACATTGTGAACTTTGCCCAATGTGGGATCAGTAAAGTTTATCTTATCATATCTTATCTTAATAAATCACCAGTATGTCAATGTCAAACAAGAAAAGCATAGATATCACTACATAGTTATTGTCCTGGATTGCTGATTTCGCATTTAAGCATTCAGCCAAATTCACTATAATCCAGATTAATTGCAACACCAGTCAAAAGTTTGGACACACGTTCTCATTCAGTGTTTTTTTGTTGAATTATTTTGTATGTTTTGATTAATACTGAAGAAATCAAATCTACAAATGAATAAATATGGAATTATGTTGTAAACAAGAAAGTGTTAATTTTCAGTATTAATCTACAATGTAGAAAACAATACAAATAAATAAAAAGCACTGAATGGGAAAATGTGATTTGTGACCTGCATGTTCTCTGAAGAAACAACTAAAGAACAAAGCTGACTTGTTCCTATAGTGAGCTGACTCGCTCTTATAAGATCATGCAAGTAACACATGTTCTGTCTTTGTACTGCTCTGATATCTTATGACTAACATATGATGACTCCTCTGTATCGTATGATTGTGTGAGAAGGAAATAAAAGGACAAGGAGAGAGGCAGGCTCTCCAGAGTTTGTGGGGCTGCAGCGATGCATACTACAGAGCTGTAGCCTCTCTCTCTCTCCTTGTGCAAGTAAAAGACCGGAGCTCGTGAGTGCTGTCTTTTCTTCCTGTGCTGTTTGTGTATTCTTCAGGTTTGAACCTAACAGTGTCCAAACTTTTGACCCGTAGTGTATAAAGTTCCATTAGCATTTGAAATGTGTTAGATTTTGTCTTACCTGGCAAAAGATGAACTAAAGTTCCGGCAGACGAGAAAAAAGAATGAAGCTGTGAAAAAGTTTGCTGATGACGGTATTGTGGTTGTTCTCATTATGGGGAGTGGTGAAACAGCATACTGGGATCAAATACAGGAGTTGGCAGGGCGGAGTTTCAGGAACATCCTGGAGCTGAACACCAAGAAGACCAAAGAGATGGTCATTGATTTCAGGAGGCATAGAGGGGACCATACTTCACTATCCATTAACACCATGTGTGGAGAAAGTGGCTCCCTTTAAGTTCCTGGGGACCCACCTATCTGAGGACCTCATCTGGACAGCCAACACAGGAAAACTGGTTAAAAAAGGCACAAAAAAAGGCACAGCAGAAACTTCACTTCCTTTGGGTACTGAGGAGGAACCACCTGGAGGAAAGACTGCAGGTGTCCTCCTATTGGGCCACCATACAGTCTATGCTGACCTATTGTGCGACCTTCTGTTTTGTAGTGGACTCCTAAGCAGATAGGAAAACTCTGCAGAGAGTCACCAGGACTGCAGAGAAAATCATTGGTTGCCCTCTGCCTCACCTGGAGAACATGGTGACCTGGTGGTCGAAACTGAAGTCACATGTTCAAAACTGTTAACACAGTCTGCAAAACAGAAGTCCATGTGGACCGAACTGTGAATCACTTTCCATTGCTTTCACACAAACGCATTCAGTGACAACAGTCACCAAAATTCATGAACTCTTTTCTCAGTTTCTAGTTCATCCCCTGCAAAACACTGGACTTTTACAGCACATTTTTCAAATGCTAACACACAGTGTTCAAACCACAGTCAAAACAGAATGATGGGGGGGTGGGCATGGGGGATTTCTGCTGCAGCCACACTGAAATCTATTGAAAATCATTTCAAAATATTGAAAATTAAAATAAATGAAAAGATTAGGTAATTACAGACAGCTGAGTGTAGTTGTCAGCTGAAACCCGATTCAGGTGATCTGTGTTTGGCCTCATCAGAAACCATAAAAAGGAGACACTCATAAAGGTTCTAGCCACAATGCATCTCAGAGACGACATCAGATGTAATGGATGGAAACGTGGCCAAATGCAGATGACAGGTTGTGAATGTTAGAGTATACATGTTTGTTGGTTTTTGAATTTTATTTCTTGATTTCTATTCTCCCCCTGAATTCTGTCAGAACATGGTGACCTCCTGTAGCATCAGTAGAGTAAAAAAGATCTGGACAGACAGCACCCACCCTGGCCAGCAACTGTTGAGCCTGCTGCTGTCAGGGAAGAAACTCAGATCCTTAACATGCAGGACAAAGAAACAGCTTTTTACCATGGTCCATCAGACTTCTGAACTCAAAACAATAACACACAAGGTCACTTTTAATGATGCTAATGCTGCTTACGTGCAATCTCCTTCCCATATTTGTTCTATTTGAGTGGTTTTATTTGATTTCATTTACCGTCCACACTGTATCTTGCCTCTTTTGCATATGTTGTAATTCTTACTGTCACCTACTTTAATATGTATATTTGATTTTTGTTGTTTAATATATCAATGCACCGTCCAGTGGCAGCTATTTATATTTTTATCATGCGCCCATGTATGATGACAATAAAGCTTTTCTATTCTATTCTATTCTATTCTATTCTATTCTATTCTATTTTAAACAAAGGTTGAGAGGGGTTATCTCAGTCGAACATACGTCACAGGAGTGTTGTGACAGTGCAGAAAGTGCAACTGTAGAAATGCTGTAGCATCACAATTTAAAAAAAAAATAATTCCATCACGTGACTTAGCTCCTTGTATTTTATTATATTTCCTGTATATGTTGCTTGACCAAAATTTAAATGAAAATCCTTCAAATTTTGCAGAATGATTCATCCTCACTCTCCATACCACACATTCTATGTGCTCATTTATCCCACATTAGCTGCAAATAAATTGTTTGTTCATATTATTTAATGTTGATTCATTCTTTCAAAGGCCCTGACAGTCTGTTTTCTCCTCCAGCTTCTTATGATGAGCAATGGGATCCAACACAGCACCAAACTTTCTAAATTAGCTGGAATGTCTTGGTTACTGTAAAGTGTCATGTAAAAGCCCGTACTCAAGCAGTGGCATGCGAGGATGTGGGCAACGTGAGCAAATAAAGGCAAAGTGAAAAAAAGAAAATGATACAGTGTATAATGCCATAGCATAAAGTAAAGCAACCACCATGTCATACTTACCACACTGGTGCTCTGAGTTTCTCTTTTGTTAATAAACAAAAAAGTCCAATAATTGCGCTACTGTGAATGAAATAAAATTAGAAATAAGCACATGTCACTACTACAAGCCTAAATATAGATTTAACTTGTGAACCAAACTGCAGTGACAGTTGCAGAACTGCTGCTTATATTCAAAGGCCTCATTAAATGGGAGCAAACCCACACAGTTTTGTGTTATCAACATTTTATGGGGGGGGGGGGGGGGGGGGGGGGGGGGGGGAGAAAGGTTAAAAAAGTTAATATTTAAAATCAGTCTGCCATAAAATTATTTTATGATCAAATGCTCTTTATGATTTCAAACTATTGTATAACTGTGTGACTTTGAACTCATATAATCCAATGTACCCAGTAAATTTCCATGATAGAAACTTTGACCATGAAAATATAACACGTTGATCCTGCAAGCAGCCGGTTGAAACTGGCTGTGCAGAAACTGTAAATATCAGTGTAACTTGTTTATGTGCCTGCTTTAGAGTTTTTTAGGATTGCTAACACGCATTGGCCGAAACTGAAGTCACATGTTCAAAACTGTTAACACAGTCTGCAAAACAGAAGTCCATGTGGACCGAACTGTGAATCACTTTCCATTGCTTTCACACAAAATGCTTTCAGTGACAACAGTCACCAAAATTCATGAACTCTTTTCTCAGTTTCCAGTTCATCGCCTGCAAAACACTGGACTTTTACAGCACATTTTTCAAATGCTAACACACAGTGTTCAAACCACAGTCAAAACAGAATGATGGGGGGGTGGGCATGGGGGATTTCTGCTGCAGCCACACTGAAATCTATTGAAAATCATTTCAAAATATTGAAAATTAAAATAAATGAAAAGATTAGGTAATTACAGACAGCTGAGTGTAGTTGTCAGCTGAAACCCGATTCAGGTGATCTGTGTTTGGTCTCATCAGAAACCAAAAAAAGGAGACACTCATAAAGGTTCTAGCCACAATGCATCTCAGAGACGACATCAGATGTAATGGATGGAAACGTGGCCAAATGCAGATGACAGGGACAAGGTACGTTTTATCCGTTTGATTCCCGGCTATAAAAGACACAAGCAGAAACAAAAAAACAAGCCGTTTTTTCGTTTTTTCATTTTGAGCATAAAACAAAAAAAACAGGAAACGGTTCGTTTTTTCGTTTTTTCGTTTTGAACAAAAAACAATAAAAGAGGAAACGGTTGGTTTTTTCGTTTTTTCGTTTTCACCCCCAAAATGAAAATACGACTCAATATTCCGTTTCATTGGTGGGCGGGGCTTCGGAGCCTGCCGGTGCACAATAAAGCTCCTGCCCATCACAATAAAGCTCCTGCGCTGGCATTCATAGACTGACTGACTTTCATTGTATTGCCTGCCCCCACTGCACTTCCCCTAACTCTAAATCAAAGCAAGTCGTGTACACAGTAATGACAGTCATAACCAGTGGTGTAGTCTAGTTTTTTCTAGTGGGTATACTCCAACCTCATAAACCAAAGCCAGGTCAGGTTCTCATATATGTGCGCGTGCACTCACATGTCCGCGCGCGCACACACACACACACACACACACACACACACACACACACACACACACACACACACACACACACACACACACACACACACACACGCAGCAGCAGCTCCTTTATTTCAAACTACCAATTAGATACTTATAGACATTATAGCGTCAGCAGCTCCTCCTCCTGCCATCAGGTAGAGCTGGTGTTTCCTCTTCATCAGGCTCCCTTTCCTAAACTTTAACCTTAGCTCCAGCTGTAGTGTTCCCTAAAGCGGCAGTATTCACAGGACAAGCAACAGGCTTATTAAAACACTGAAATAGTTTCATTTAGCTTTGCTTTCTTTTTCTTATTTTTTCTCCACTGACTGATGTTGGATCATTAGAAGTTCTAGACTCATGTCCCTCTTCTTCTAAGCCAGTGGTATTCAGCTAAAATTCAGAGAGGTCCAGTCAGCAAAGGTCCAGAACATCATAATGTCTAACTTGAGTTACTGTGATATATGCTGATGTAACCTGGTAGTTTTATTAGAGTCTGCCTGTAATCAAAACTGACCGTCAAATAAATTCAGTACGGTTCAAAACATTTTGACATTTATTAATAAATAAGATACAAAAGATAGGACTCTCAGAGCCGATGCTTTGTAGTGAATCTGAAGAGCCGACTCCTAACGTATTTAATGGAGTATGGAGTTTAACACTGTCCTCGCAGAAAACATGTTACTGGATCCTAGATTAAAGAAGCTTGCCTTCAGTGACAACAGAGCTGTTGATGAGACACTTCAGAGAATATGAGCAGCAGCAGCAGTCTGACACCTCCACCATTAGAGGACCAAGTGGAGGAGGAACCTCAAACTTCTGCTGTGTGGAGGCTCTTTGATGGAAGAGCTACAGGAGATGATTCAAGAGAAATCCTACAGCTGATGTGGTAATGGAGGATCATATCTAGAGGAAGCCCTCATCCAACCAGCAGACGACCCACTGAGCTGGAGCAGGACAAGGCCTCAGTCTGCCCACCTGGTGAAGGTGATGGAGGAGAGACAACTTCTTCCATCTGAGAGAATCTTCTCAAAAACACGGCAGATATTCACTGAAGAAGAAATGTATCAGCCCATCCAAGCTCAGCCATCTGATTTTTTCTAAATGTCAGCCTGCTCTGAGGACATTTATACTGTTTGAATACTGAGTCTGGTTCTGGTTCTGTGGGTTCATGTGCAGAGTTTTGTTCATTTATTTTGTGCAAAAAATTTTGATTGAAATATTAAACAGAAGCAAGAATACCTGTTTTTGTAACAGAGCAAATGTACAAAATGAGTCAATTATAAGGCTTCTCATAAAAACACTGAATGATAAAGAGTTTGTCAAAACACAAATGATTCATATTTGCCAGGTTAAGCAAAAACATGAGGCTACAAAGAATAATAAATTAGGAGCCGTTTGGGAGCCGAAAGAACCGGCTTTTCTTTGGAAGCCGTGCCAAAAGCTCTCTGAAAAGAGCTGAACTTCCATCACTACTGTCCTCTCTGTCCCTCATCTCTCAGCTGCTTTTTGAAGGCAGAGCTGCGATGCGATTCAGTGACGTCATTGGCTGAGTAGCGTCACGTGGGATGCCTGAACTCGTACATAATTGGTCTGTGCGTTTCTGAGCCGATAGACCAATGATAAACACTGGAAAGCTGTACCCTGCACGGTAAAATAGAAGCGACCTGTCAAATTTACACCCGTATAGACGGCGTCTGGGTCCGGATCCGGACCGCGGTCGGCCTTTCATAAGCCCTGTTCTCAGCCAGACATCTTCCCCTGTCCCATAACAGCTTCACCGCTTCCTGACACAGAGAAAAATGAACGTTATGTCAAAAAACATACTAATACATGTGCTTGCGCATTTTTAAGTGGTTATATGGAAATTCGGGACCTTTTCTAGTGGGTATAAGGCGTATACCTGCGTGTTTACACCCCTGGGTATACGTATCTTTGCGCATTTTTAAGTGGGTATACAGAAATTTGGAAAATTTTCTAGTGGTGGGGTGTATACCTGCGTATCACGTAGACTACATCACTGATCATAGCTACATGTATGACGTTTGTAGCAAAAAAATAAAATAAAAAACGCGTGAAAATCATTTTAATATTCAGAGTTAAGATGGATTAAATGTGCTGTCAAACAGCGCTGAGTGGAGCGGCTGACCGGACCAAGACGGCGGCCGTATTCTCGCTGCACAGTACCCCGAGCAGCGTTGACCTGACCTGGCTTTGGTTTATGAGGTTGGAGTATACCCACTAGAAAAAACTAGACTACACCACTGGTTATGACTGTCATTACTGTGTACACGACTTGCTTTGATTTAGAGATAGGGGAAGTGCAGTGGGGGCAGGCAATACAATGAAAGTCAGTCAGTCTATGAATGCCAGCGCAGGAGCTTTATTGTGATGGGCAGGAGCTTTATTGTGCACCGGCAGGCTCCGAAGCCCCGCCCACCAATGAAACGGAATATTGAGTCGTATTTTCATTTTGGGGGTGAAAACGAAAAAACGAAAAAACCAACCGTTCCTCTTTTATTGTTTTTTGTTCAAAACGAAAAAACGAAAAAACGAACCGTTTCCTGTTTTTTTGTTTTATGCTCAAAATGAAAAAACGAAAAAACGGCTTGTTTTTTTTGTTTCTGCTTGTGTCTTTTATAGCCGGGAATCAAACGGATAAAACGTACCTTGTCCAGAATAGAAATCAAGAAATAAAATTCAAAAACCAACAAACATGTATACTCTAACATTCACAACCTGTCAGGACAAGGTACGTTTTATCCGTTTGATTCCCGGCTGTAAAAGACACAAGCAGAAACAAAAATCAAGCCGTTTTTTTCGTTTTTCGTTTTGAACAAAAAACAAAAAAAGAGGAAACGGTTGGTTTTTTCGTTTTTTCGTTTTCACCCCCAAAATGAAAATACGACTCCATATTTCGTTTCATTGGTGGGCGGGGTTTCAGAGCCCACCGGTGCACAATAAAGCTCCTGCCCATCACAATAAAGCTCCTGCGCTGGCAGGCATAGACAGACTGACTTTCATTGTATTGCCTGCCCCCACTGCACTTCCCCTAACTCTAAATCAAAGCAAGTCGTGTACACAGTAATGACAGTCATAACCAGTGGTGTAGTCTAGTTTTTTCTAGTGGGTATACTCCAACCTCATAAACCAAAGCCAGGTCAGGTTCTCATATATGTGCGCGTGCACTCACACGTCCACACACACACGTCCACACACACACACACACACACACACACACACACACACACACACACACACACACACACACACACACACACACACACACACACAGCAGCTCCTTTATTTCAAACTACCAATTAGATACTTATAGACATTATAGCGTCAGCAGCTCCTCCTCCTGCCATCAGGTAGACCTGATGTTTCTCTTCATCAGGTAGACCTGATGTTTCCTCTTCATCAGGTAGACCTGATGTTTCCTCGTCATCAGGCTCCCTTTCCTAAACGTTAACCTTAGCTCCAGCTGTAGTGTTCCCTAAAGCGGCAGTATTCACAGGACAAGCAACAGGCTTATTAAAACACTGAAATAGTTTCATTTAGCTTTGCTTTCTTTTTCTCCACTGACTGATGTTGGGTCATTAAAAGATGTTGTCACGTGTTAGCTAGGCAGACCCGAGCCGAGAGCCACTATACCAGAACCGGAGAAGTTGAAAAAGGGTTTTATTGTACAGGGGTGGATATGGCTGGAGTGCAGAGACCGGGATGCAGGAACAGGGATGCTGGTGGAGGGAGGATGTGGCCGGGTGGGTCTGGGGACGGGGATCGCGGTTGTCCAAGGTCCGGGCGGGACCGGAGCGTCGCAGATGGCTGTGGGGGATCCCTGGCGGCCAGACGTCAAAGGGCTCAGAGTTCGATGGAGGAGGAGGGTTCGGAGGGAACGAGACGTAGCACTCTGACGATCCGGGGGGCCGAGGTGTTGGACTGGCCGGGCAGAGACGGCGTCTCGCAGGTGATGTTCCGGGAGGAGCTCCGGGAGGCAGGGAGCAGCCGGTTGACTGCTGCAGCTCCAGCGGCCGGGAAGGAAATGGGTCGGGGGTTCCAGGAGGGGGTCCGGGCGGAATGGGGGATCCGAGTGGGGAGGAGACTGGTGGCGAATGGGTTGGGGGTTCAGGTGAGGGTTTCGGGTGGGTAAGTTCCCGGGCAGCTGGGTCTGGAAGAAGGCAGGAGAGAGATAAGCTAGAAAAACGTCAAATTTTCAACAAACTTTCTGGAGGCTAGAGAGTGAACTGACAGCAGTCTATTTCAACAATCTGGCAGGGTGTGGAGTGTTGAGCCGGTACTTATTGCTTGGTGAGTAATCAGGATGATTTCTTCCAGCTGCCCGGGACTCGTGGAGGAGGTTGATTACCTGAGTGGAGACGGCTGTGAAGCCGAACTCCACTCAGGTGCAGTGCTGTGAGGGAAAGCAGAGGAAAAGGAATGGATGGGAGACAGGAGGCAAGACAGGGAGGAAAAGGATAAGGGAGGGGGTTTTGTTTGGGATGCCAGGTGGGGAGGGAATGAGGAGAGGACCCTGACAGTTGTAGACTCATGTCCCTCTTCTGCTAAGCCAGGGGTATTCAGCTAAAATTCAGAGAGGTCCAGTCAGCAAAGGTCCAGAACATCATAATGTCTAACTTGAGTTACTGTGATATATGCTGATGTAACCTGGTAGTTTTATTAGAGTCTGCCTGTTATCAAAAACTGACCGTCAAATAAATTCAGTACGGTTCAAAAACATTTAGACATTTATTATTAAATAACTTATATATAACAGTATATCTTAAAATAAACTGCAGAACTTAAAAAAGCATGACTGAACAACCTGAATCAACTTCTATACATCACCAATTATGTAGGAGTTCAGGCATCCCACGTGATGCTACTCAGCCAATGACGTCGCTGAATCGCATCGCAGCTCTGCCTTCAAAAAGCAGCTGAGAGATGAACGACAAAGAGGACAGTAGTGATGCAAGTTCGGCTCTTTTTTTTAGAGAGCTTTTGGCACTGCTTCCAAAGAAAAGCCGGTTCTTTCGGCTCCCAAATGGCTCCTAATTTATTATTCTTTGTAGCCTCATGTTTTTGCTTAACCTGGCAAATATGAATCATTTGTGTTTTGACAAACTCTTTATCATTCAGTGTTTTTATGAGAAGCCTTATAATTGACTCATTTTGTACATTTGCTCTGTTACAAAAACAGGTATTCTTGCTTCTGTTTAATATTTCAATCAAAATTTTTTGCACAAAAATAAATGAACAAAACTCTGCACATGAACCCACAGAACCAGAACCAGACTCAGTATTCAAACAGTATAAATGTCCTCAGAGCAGGCTGACATTCAGAAAAATCAGATGGCTGAGCTTGGATGGGCTGATACATTTCTTCTTTCAGTGAATATCTGCCGTGTTTTTGAGAAGATTCTCTCAGATGGAAGAAGTTGTCTCTCCTCCATCACCTTCACCAGGTGGGGCAGACTGAGGCCTTGTCCTGCTCCAGCTCAGTGGGTCGTCTGCTGGTTGGATGAGGGCTTCCTCTAGATATGATCCTCCATTACCACATCAGCTGTAGGATTTCTCCTGAATCATCTCCTGTAGCTCTTCCATCAAAGAGGCTCCACACAGCAGAAGTTTGAGGTTCCTCCTCCACTTGGTCCTCTAATGGTGGAGGTGTCAGGCTGCTGCTCATATTCTCTGAAGTGTCTCATCAACAGCTCTGTTGTCACTGAAGGCAAGCTTCTTTAATCTAGGATCCAGTAACATGTTTTCTGTGAGGACAGTGTTAAACTCCATACTCCATTGAATAAGTTGGGTGTTGGCTCTTCAGATTCACTACAAAGCATCGACTCTGAGAGTCGTATCTTTTGTGCCTTATACATCTCGAGAGGACAGACTGTGGTCACATGCTGACCATGTTTGGCTCAGCAAACAGCTGTAAGGCAGCTTTCTCAACTATGAACATAATCAAAATATGTTTTGAGAACGGCTCAAACAAGCAGCAGCTCAGTTCTCCCATTAAGCTGCAGAGATATTAGGGGAGTGATATGAGACAGACAAAAATGTAAAAGTGTTCAAATGTTTACATTTATGAGATTTAATTATTGTTAAAGATGTATAGAAGTCGATTCAGGTTGTTCAGTCATGCTTTTTTAAGTTCTGCAGTTTATTTTAAGATATACAGTTACATATAAGTTATTTATTAATAAATGTCAAAATGTTTTTGAACCGTACTGAATTTATTTGACGGTCAGTTTTTGATTACAGGCAGACTCTAATAAAACTACCAGGTTACATCAGCATATATCACAGTAACTCAAGTTAGACATTGTGATGTTCTGGACCTTTGCTGACTGGATCTCTCTGAATTTTAGCTGAATACCCCTGGCTTAGAAGAAGAGGGACATGAGTCTAGAACTTCTAATGACCCAACATCAGTCAGTGGAGAAAAAATAAGAAAAAGAAAGCAAAGCTAAATGAAACTATTTCAGTGTTTTAATAAGTCTGTTGCTTGTCCTGTGAATACTGCCACTTTAGGGAACACTACAGCTGGAGCTAAGGTTAACGTTTAGGAAAGGGAGCCTGATGAAGAGGAAACATCAGGTCTACCTGATGAAGAGGAAACATCAGCTCTACCTGATGAAGAGGAAACATCAGCTCTACCTGATGAAGAGGAAACATCAGCTCTACCTGATGGAGAGGAAACATCAGCTCTACCTGATGGAGAGGAAACATCAGCTCTACCTGATGGAGAGGAAACATCAGCTCTACCTGATGAAGAGGAAACATCAGCTCTACCTGATGGAGAGGAAACATCAGCTCTACCTGATGGAGAGGAAACATCAGCTCTACCTGATGGAGAGGAAACATCAGGTCTACCTGATGGAGAGGAAACATCAGGTCTACCTGATGAAGAGGAAACATCAGCTCTACCTGATGAAGAGGAAACATCAGCTCTACCTGATGGCAGGAGGAGGAGCTGCTGACGCTATAATGTCTATAAGTATCTAATTGGTAGTTTGAAATAAAGGAGCTGCTGCTGTGTGTGTGTGTGTGTGTGTGTGTGTGTGTGTGTGTGTGTGTGTGTGTGTGTGTGTGTGTGTGTGTGTGTGTGTGTGTGTGTGTGTGTGTGTGTGTGTGTGTGTGTGTGTGTGTGTGTGTGCACGCGCACATATATGAGAACCTGACCTGGCTTTGGTTTATGAGGTTGGAGTATACCCAGTAGAAAAAACTAGACTACACCACTGGTTATGACTGTCATTACTGTGTACACGACTTGCTTTGATTTAGAGTTAGGGGAAGTGCAGTGGGGGCAGGCAATACAATGAAAGTCAGTCTGTCTATGAATGCCAGCGCAGGAGCTTTATTGTGATGGGCAGGAGCTTTATTGTGCACTGGCAGGCTCCGAAGCCCCGCCCACCAATGAAACGAAATATGGAGTCGTATTTCATTTTGGGGGTGAAAACGAAAAAACGAAAAAAACCAACCGTTTCCTCTTTTATTGTTTTTGTTCAAAACGAAAAAAACGAAAAAACGAACCGTTTCCTGCTTTTTTTGTTTTTTGCTCAAAACGAAAAAACGAAAAAACGGCTTGATTTTTTGTTTCTGCTTGTGTCTTTTATAGCCAGGAATCAAACGGATAAAACGTACCTACGGATAAAACGTACCTTGTCCCTGTCAGGACAAGGTACGTTTTATCCGTTTGTTTCCTGGCTATAAAAGACACAAGCAGAAACAAAAATCAAGCCGTTTTTTCGTTTTGAGCAAAAACAGGAAACGGTTCGTTTTTTCGTTTTCACCCCCAAAATGAAAATACGACTCCATATTCCGTTTCATTGGTGGGCGGGGCTTCGGAGCCTGCCGGTACACAATAAAGCTCCTGCCCATCACAATAAAGCTCTTGCGCTGGCGTTCATAGACAGACTGACTTTCATTGTATTGCCTGCCCCCACTGCACTTCCCCTAACTCTAAATCAAAGCAAGTCATGTACACAGTAATGACAGTCATAACCAGTGGTGTAGTCTAGTTTTTTCTAGTGGGAATACTCCCAACCTCATAAACCAAAGCCAGGTCAGGTTCTCATATATGTGCGCGTGCACTCACATGTCCACGTGCGCGCGCGCACACACACACACACACACACACACACACACACACACACACACACACACACACACACACACACACACACACACACACACACGTTTGTACTTCTATCTTAGTGAGGACATCCATAAGCGTAATGCATTTCCTAGAGCCTTACCCTAACCTTAACCATCACAACTGATTGCCTAAACTTAATCCTTACCCTAACCCTAACCAAACCTCAATTCATACCTGTTCTCTAAAAGCAAGTGTTCACCCTCAAACATGGTTGTTTCAAAGTGAGGACCGGCCAAAATGTCCTCACTTTGATATTTAAATGCAGAAAATGGTACTCACCATGTAGCAATGTAGCAAGTACAAGAACACACACACACACACACACACACACACACACACACACACACACACACACACACACACACACACACACACACACACACACACACACACACACACACACACACAGACACACACACAGCAGCAGCAGCTCCTTTATTTCAAACTACCAATTAGATACTTATAGACATTATAGCGTCAGCAGCTCCTCCTCCTGCCATCAGGTAGAGCTGATGTTTCCTCTTCATCAGGTAGACCTGATGTTTCCTCTTCATCAGGTAGAGCTGGTGTTTCCTCTCATCAGGTAGACCTGGTGTTTCCTCTTCATCAGGTAGAGCTGATGTTTCCTCTTCATCAGGCTCCCTTTCCTAAACTTTAACCTTAGCTCCAGCTGTAGTGTTCCCTAAAGTGGCAGTATTCACAGGACAAGCAACAGGCTTATTAAAACACTGAAATAGTTTCATTTAGCTTTGCTTTCTTTTTCTTATTTTTTCTCCACTGACTGATGTTGGGTCATTAGAAGTTCTAGACTCATGTCCCTCTTCTTCTAAGCCAGGGGTATTCAGCTAAAATTCAGAGAGGTCCAGTCAGCAAAGGTCCAGAACATCATAATGTCTAACTTGAGTTACTGTGATATATCACTCGCAAGACTATGCTTTTAGGATACTCCTTTAAGGACTGAAGAGGGATCATTTAATCCTCCTGTCCTGCTCAGTCTGCCCCGGAATGTGCATTATGCTAATCATGTGGCAACTTCTTGCAGGGAGAACAGTGGAAGGTGTGAACGGTGTGTGTGGGCGGGGGGTGGGAGGAAATATGCTCCCCCTTCCCAGGGGGGATTCTGCTCCTGCCCTGGGATGTGGACTGATCATTACGCTAATTATGTGGCAGCTTCTGGATGGGAGAACAGTGGAAGGTGTGGAAGGTGTGAAAGGTGTGTGTGGGCGGGGGGGTGGGAGGAAATATGCTCCCCCTTCCCAGGGGGGATTGGCATAAAAAGTCTGAAAAACACTTTTGTGGTCATTAGCTACATTAGCTATATGAGACATACAAGATCCCAGTGGACAACCTGCCAGTTCGTCATCTGCTCCAAGACCTCTCCAAAAAAAAGATGCAGAGAAGATTCACGACTGAGCAGGCTTTGCAAATGATTCTGACTGAAACAAGCGCTTTTGACTCTGATGGAGAGGACATAGACCTTCAGTCAGATTCTGACTCGGAGCAGTTTTCGGGTAAGATTTCTCAAACATCAAATTTCTGTTTCAGAATACTTCACATTTAATTTCAAAGATTTGTTCTTTTGGGGAATATTTTTTTAACTTCAAGATTTTTATTTTATTTTATTTATTTATTTATTTATTTATTTATTTATTTTTTACAAATTTCTAGATAAAAAATGACACATTTTAGATCAGAGGTCATCAATGTTTTCACAGAAGGAGCCCGAAAAATGTGAACTTCTGAACCAAGGGCCACAATACTGACAGAGTTCAGAATAAAGACAAACAGAACAATGAAAAGATGTGATATAATTTGACTCTTTTCTACATTGGTACATTTGTCTTTGCTAACGATATAAATTTGTTCAATTTGCAGAGGAAGACGCTCCCCCTCCCCAGAAGAGGACAAAACGGCTGGATACCGCACTAACGGAGACCGCAAAAGATGGCACAGTGTGGTGCAAGGAAGAGGTTGGACGACATCTGAAATTCGCTCCTATTGAACCTTACGCTGCAGAAGGAGAGCCAACACATGAAGCCAGAATAAGGATCAAAACTCGCCTTCAAAGCTTCCTCTGTTTTCTCACTCTCCAGATGCTTCGTACCATTCAAGCATGCACAATTGAGCATGCAAGGGAAACAGAGACTGTGGATTGGTTCATGGCTATTCCAGAACTAATGGCTTTCATTGCAGTTGTCATCTGGCGAGGGGTGACTAAGGTTCCATCATTGTCTGACAACTGGTCAGAGATGTATGGAAACAAACGGATTATGGAAACAATGAGTAGCGACCGCTTCAAAGACATAATGCAGCACCTACGGTTTGATCGCAAGAACACACGGGCTGAGCGAGTGCAGACAGACAAGTTTGCAGCTATTTCCGAATTATGGGAATCATTTCGACAGAACTGTGTCACATTCTACAGACCTGGTCGGCACATCACAATCGATGAACAACTTTATCCATCAAAGACACGTTGCCCTTTTCTGCAATATATTGCTACAAAACCGGATAAATTTGGTATCAAGTTTTGGGTGGCGTGTGACTTGAAATCAAAGTATATTTGCAATGTCTTTCCATATGTTGGCAAAGAACCTGGCCGTCCCGAAGAGGAGAGACTGTCTGAGAGTGTGGTAATGAAGTTGATGGGACCATTTCTTGATCAGGGCAGAACTGTCACGACGGACAATTTTTTCACATCAATTTCACTTGCAAGAAAATTACGCAGCCGGAAAACTACCATTCTTGGGACACTCAATAAAATTCGCAGAGAAATTCCCCCTTCAGCTCGAGAGATAAAGCAAAGTGAGTTCAGCACTCAGGTGTTTTCAACAACTGATGCAACACTGACAGTGTACGCAGCCAGCCGGAAGAAGACAGTCTACGTTATGAGCAGCATGCACAGTGTGATTCAGACTGAAGACAGCCGCAAAAGAAAGCCAAGCACCATCACCCAGTACAACTCCACTAAATGCGGTGTGGACGCCATGGATCAGATGGTGCGGCAGTACAGCGTACGGGCAGGAACAAGAAGATGGCCTGTCAGTGTGTTTTATAATATGGTTGACATGGCAGCCCTGAATGCCCATGTGCTATATCAAGCCTGCACAGGAAGGACGGAAAGGCGGCCAGATTTTCTGATGCGGCTTGCCTGTGAGTTGGCTGAGTCTTATGTGACATCAAAGAAGATTGGAAAGGAAAACCATCTTCGCAAACAGGCCGCCACACCAGTGGAACCGGGCAAAAGGCAGAAGTGCCAAGTCCATCACCGGTGCAAAAAGAACCCTGCTACTGTTCGATGTGTGCATTGCTACAAGTTAACGTGTGGCAAATGCAAAAGAGAAGTGCCATGGGAGTGCCAGGTCTGCGCAGACCAGTTTTGAAAAAGTTGTGTGATGACACACACACGGTAAATGTGTAAATTGTGTAAATATTGTTTGTGCTTTCTACAATGTTGATTCAAAAATATAAATAAACTATTAGAATAAGCATTTTTCATCCTCTTATTTTTGTGTCTCTTACTTATTTGCACTCAACAAAAAAGATAAATATGTGGTTATCCATCCTAAGCAATGCAAAATATTTACAGAAAAACCCAGGAACATTCAAGCTTTCAAGAAGAAGGGCAGAGTCAGAAGCAATGAAGTTTCAGTTGCTGTAAAAGCTAGTTCTTCCTTTTTGGCTAATTTCTCTTGGTTAGTAAGTAAGTAAAGTTTTATTTGCATAGCACCCTTCACAGTACGAGTACACAGGGTGTTTTACAACATCGGAATAAATTGAAAGAACAGTACAATACAAAAAATGTAGAATTTATGTCCAGTGCATTGTCACCAGTAAACAAGCACAGATCAACAACTATAAGGTATGGAACCTGAGTAGGGTTCAGGCTTATGCTAAGGAGGCTTGCTGAAAGATGTGTGCTGGGTAAAACCAGAAGCTGCCACATAATTAGCGTAATGATCAGTCCACATCCCAGGGCAGGAGGAGAATCCTCCCTGGGAAGGGGGAGCATATTTCCTCCCACCCCCCGCCCACACACACCGTTCACACCTTCCACTGTTCTCCCTGCAAGAAGTTGCCACATGATTAGCATAATGCACATTCCGGGGCAGACAGAGCAGGACAGGAGGATTAAATGATCCCTCTTCAGTCCTTAAAGGTAATAAAACACCAGTAGATCCCCTCGCAGTCTTCCTAGTGATATGCTGATGTAACCTGGTAGTTTTATTAGAGTCTGCCTGTCATCAAAAACTGACCGTCAGATAAATTCAGTACGGTTCAAAAACATTTTGACATTTATTAATAAATAACTTATATGTAACTGTATATCTTAAAATAAAGTGCAGAACTTAAAAAAGCATGACTGAACAACCTGAATCAACTTCTATACATCTTTTACAATAATTAAATCTCATAAATGTAAACATTTGAACACTTTTACATTTTTGTCTGTCTCATATCACTCCCCTAATATCTCTGCTGCTTAATGGGAGAACTGAGCTGCTGCTTGTTTGAGCTGTTCTCAAAACATATTTTGATTATGTTCATAGTTGAGAAAGCTGCCTTACAGCATGGTCAGCATGTGACCACAGTCTGTCCTCTAGAGATGTATAAGGCACAAAAGATACGACTCTCAGAGCCGATGCTTTGTAGTGAATCTGAAGAGCCGACTCCTAACGTATTTAATGGAGTATGGAGTTTAACACTGTCCTCGCAGAAAACATGTTACTGGATCCTAGATTAAAGAAGCTTGCCTTCAGTGACAACAGAGCTGTTGATGAGACACTTCAGAGAATAAGAGCAGTAGCCTGACACCTCCACCATTAGAGGACCAAGTGGAGGAGGAACCTCAAACTTCTGCTGTGTGGAGGCTCTTTGATGGAAGAGCTACAGGAGATGATTCAGGAGAAATCCTACAGCTGATGTGGTAATGGAGGATCATATCTAGAGGAACCCCTCATCCAACCAGCAGACGACCCACTGAGCTGGAGCAGGACAAGGCCTCAGTCTGCCCCACCTGGTGAAGGTGATGGAGGAGAGACAACTTCTTCCATCTGAGAGAATCTTCTCAAAAACGCGGCAGATATTCACTGAAAGAAGAAATGGTATCAGCCCATCCAAGCTCAGCCATCTGATTTTTCTGAATGTCAGCCTGCTCTGAGGACATTTATACTGTTTGAATACTGAGTCTGGTTCTGTTTCTGTTCTGGTTCTGTGGGTTCATGTGCAGAGTTTTGTTCATTTGTTTTTTGTGCAAAAAAGTTTGGTTGAAATAATAAACAAAAGCAAGAATACCTGTTTTTGTAACAGAGCAAATGTACAAAATGAGTCAATTATAAGGCTTCTCATAAAAACACTGAATGAAAAAGAGTTTGTCAAAACACAAATGATTCATATTTGCCTGGTTAGGCAAAAACATGAGGCTACAAAGAATAATAAATCGGGAGCCATTTGGGAGCCGAAAGAACCGGCTTTTCTTTGGAAGCAGTGCCAAAAGCTCTCTGAAAAGAGCTGAACTCCCATCATTACTGTCCTCTCTGTCCCTCATCTCTCAGCTGCTTTCTGGAGGCAGAGCTGCGATGCGATTCAGCGACGTCATTGGCTGAGTAGCGTCACGTGGGATGCCTGAACTCGTACATAATTGGTCTGTGCGTTTCTGAGCCGATAGACCAATGATAAACACGGGAAAGCTGCACCGGTAAAATAGAAGCGACCTGTCAAATTTACACCCGTATAGACGGCGTCTGGGTCCGGATCCGGACCGCGGTCGGCCTTTAGTGAGCCCTGTTCTCAGCCAGACACCTTCCCCCGTCCCATACAGCTTGACCGCTTCCTGACACAGAGAAAAGTGAACGTTATGTCAAAAAAACATACTAATACATGTGTTTGCGCATTTTTAAGTGGTTATATGGAAATTCGGACCGTATCTTTTGTGCCTTATACATCTCTAGAGGACAGACTGTGGTCACATGCTGACCATGTTTGGCTCAGCAAACAGCTGTAAGGCAGCTTTCTCAACTATGAACATAATCAAAATATGTTTTGAGAACGGCTCAAACAAGCAGCAGCTCAGTTCTCCCATTAAGCAGCAGAGATATTAGGGGAGTGATATGAGACAGACAAAAATGTAAAAGTGTTCAAATGTTTACATTTATGAGATTTAATTATTGTTAAAGATGTATAGAAGTTGATTCAGGTTGTTCAGTCATGCTTTTTAAGTTCTGCACTTTATTTTAAGATATACAGTTACATATAAGTTGTTTATTAATAAATGTCAAAATGTTTTTGAACCGTACTGAATTTATTTGACGGTCAGTTTTTGATTACAGGCAGACTCTAATAAAACTACCAGGTTACATCAGCATATATCACAGTAACTCAAGTTAGACATTATGATGTTCTGGACCTTTGCTGACTGGACCTCTCTGAATTTTAGCTGAATACCCCTGGCTTAGAAGAAGAGGGACATGAGTCTAGAACTTCTAATGACCCAACATCAGTCAGTGGAGAAAAAATAAGAAAAAGAAAGCAAAGCTAAATGAAACTATTTCAGTGTTTTAATAAGCCTGTTGCTTGTCCTGTGAATACTGCCACTTTAGGGAACACTACAGCTGGAGATAAGGTTAATGTTTAGGAAAGGGAGCCTGATGGAGAGGAAACATCAGGTCTACCTGATGAAGAGGAAACATCAGCTCTACCTGATGGCAGGAGGGAGAGCTGCTGACGCTATAATGTCTATAAGTATCTAATTGGTAGTTTGAAATAAAGGAGCTGCTGCTGCTGTTCGTGTGTGTGTTTTCTTGTACTTGCTACATTGTGAGAACCATTTTCTGCATTTAACTATCAAAGTGAGGACATTTTTACAAAGTGAGGACATTTTGGCCGGTCCTCACTTTGAAACAGCCATGTTTGAGGGTGAAGACTTGTTTCAGTTGTGATGGTTAAGGTTAGGGTAAGGCTCTTGGAAATGCATTACGTCTTTGGATGTCCTCACTAAGATAGAAGTACAAACGTGTGTGTGTGTGCGCGTGCATATATAAGAACCTGACCTGGCTTTGGTTTATGAGGTTGGAGTATTCCCACTAGAAAAAACTAGACTACACCACTGGTTATGACTGTCATTACTGTGTACTTGCTTTGATTTAGAGTTAGGGGAAGTGCAGTGGGGGCAGGCAATACAATGAAAGTCAGTCTGTCTATGAACGCCAGCGCAAGAGCTTTATTGTGATGGGCAGGAGCTTTATTGTGCACCGGCAGGCTCCGAAGCCCCGCCCACCAATGAAACGGAATATGGAGTCGTATTTTCATTTTGGGGGGTCAAAACGAAAAAACGAACCGTTTCCTGTTTTTTGCTCAAAACGAAAAAACGGCTTGATTTTTTGTTTCTGCTTGTGTCTTTTATAGCCAGGAAACAAACGGATAAAACGTACCTTGTCCATCATGGCTCTTTTTTTCTTTTGAGGTCTAGATGGAAGAAAGAAAAAAAAAAAAAAAAAAAAAAGAGAAAGCCCTCACACTACAAATGAACTAAAGCAGGGTTGAGTTTGATCTGGAGCGAGACCAGATCTTTGTGTAGACAAAAGTTCGGCTGTCTGGTCCAGTGGACACAAATGGAATTTTGATTAAGTGTCACAAAATTAGGCTGGACTCGTGCAGAGGAACACACCACCAGGACCGATATGGAAGTAATTAAAGAATTTATTGTATACAGTGTGAATTTAGAGGCAGCTGGAATCTGAGGTGAGAGGGGAGTGAACCTGGATATGAGTTCGGTTCCGAGGATCGGCAGCCGTCTCTGGTCCGGTGGAGGGGGACGAGTGTGGCGGCTGGTGTAATTGGATCCCTGGCGGGAACGGAGTTTGATTCAGGCGGCGATCCAAGAGACTTGGTGCTGGCGGTTCTGAACGGCCAGACGTACATGATCCAACCAGAAGGAAAATGGCAAACCAACTGAACGGAGACTGAGGCTTTCCAGGGAGGCTCCAGGAGTACAGGAATCAGGAGGGGATTCTCGGGATATCACTGCGTCTTTAGAAGAATCGGTACAGGTAACAGGCAGGAGTCCGGACAGCCAGTTCTGGATCGGGCAGAAGACAGAAACACGTTAGACAGAGTTTACACAGAGCGTTAAGCAAACTGTGCGGCTAGAAAGCAACTGACGCATTGTCGAGTTTAACAATCTGTCGAGGAATGGGAGAGTGAACCAGTCTTTTTGTACGGAGGCAGATAATTAATGGAAAGAGCTTCAGCTGCCGCGACTCCTGCGAGATTGCTTGATTGCCTGCAGCTGGACTTGTGCTCTGCTCGGCTCCCTACAGGAGAGAGAGAGAGAGAGAGAGAGAGAGAGAGAGAGAGAGAAGCTGGGGAAAGGTATTAGGATGCCAGATAGGAAACTGGGAGAAGAGAGGGTTCTGACATTAAGATCAAATTAAAAGGTTAAAAGTTCAGGTTAAACAAATTTGGCTTGAAAGAGCCCTTAGCTGATCCTAGAAACCCCTCAATTTTTAATGATTGGTCTCTCATTAGTAACTATGTTATCCTTATGGTTGAATTTTTATTTATTTTTTACCAGTTATCCATCATTACTTATTGCTATGATCAAAGTAAATAATAAATAAATTATTTGCTGTACTTCACAACTAAAAGACTAGAAAATCATTCTTGAACAAGATTTGTCAATCAACATTTGAATATTTATATATTTGAATATTTAACTTTGTACATTACTAGAATAATTAAAATATGAAAGAAAATGTTGTATAAAAAATACAAATGGAAGAAACACTTCACCTAAAACTAAATGTATCATTAATAAAAAGAGAGCTTGCTCTTAAATAAAGCATAACCTAACTCTCTTGTAATTTTCTAGAACTTACAGTCTTCAGTGCTTCCATCTTCTCTTGTATTTTCTCTTCTGCAGTCTTTCCACCAGGTGGAGAAAGAGGCCAAAGTCTTCCTTCTCCTCACTGTGGTCTCGAGTTCATCATAGGTGTCTTTGACAGCATCTCTCCATCCACAAACACACATTCACACCTTTGAAGTATCAGTGAACTTCAGTGTGTTTCTGGACTGTGAAAGGAAGCTGGAGAACCTGGAGAAAACCCACACAGCACAGGGAGAACATTTTAACCACACACAGAACGATCCCAGGTCCAGGCTGGGACGTGAACCTCTTTGACAACATGTAATTCCAAATTTCTCCTGTGTTTTGTACACATTTGTGCTTAATGCAAAAAGATGTAACTAAAACTATTATTGATGTGTTTTATATAAAATAGGCTAACTTTAAATTTCAGGTTTCTGTAGAGCCACAAGAATTGTACTTTTGAATGTAAACTGTTTATGACTCACAGTTGCCATGTGTCCATCTAACTGTCAAACAAAAAGCAAACTTTGTTGCATTTATTTTTTTAAAAGGGAGAGAAAATTGGACACATTTCCATTATCTGCTGTGGTGCAAATCAGCTCAGCTGCATGGTGTCATCAGTAGGTGGCAGTAGAGGCTCTGGTACACATAAACGATAGATATAGAGTAAAAGAACCTGGAATCAATGGTATTCTTTCATGTTGGCTGGTATCGGACATGTTTCCTGGTGTCTGGAGACAAACTTAAATGATCATTTGAGCTACATGTTCTTTATGTCAGAACTTATTTGAAAAATAGGTTTTCATCCACGTTTATTAACCGATTTAGAAAAAGGCAAAAAAAAACAACAACAAACAAACAAACAAAAAACACCTCAAGGGAACATAATTTCTTTTTAGTGAAAGTGGGGAATGTATTTTGGATTGTGCCAGTTCCATTAACTTTCTCTAATTTGAAATGTATGTCAAAATATATTATGGAAACATGACTCGTGTCCCTGAATTACTGGTACACTATAAAATTGTCACTTTAAATGCCGTTTTCACTGTTAAAAACTATGTTATATCATCTGCCAGCTTTATAAGACAATGGGTGTTAAGTGATTTTTGTATTTTATATGTACATGTCCTGTACACCAACTAGACAGGATCACTGTTCTAAAATAGTTTCCTTCAAAATATTTTTCTTAAGTTCCCCATGTTTTGTGGAGGCCTTGTTGATTTATTAAAACAGAAACTGAGAAACCCGGTAAGTTCTCTGCAGAGTCTGTACACAAAATAAATGCTTTAATTCCTTTTCCAATCATTTGTTTGTTGTTTGCTATAGTCACAATCATGCAAGTTATCCTGCACGCTTCGAATTAACGAGAGCAAGCTGCTTTCATAACATGGCTCAAGTCTTGAATGGCTAATGCAATAATAAACATTAACCTGCTTGGTTTAGGTGAATTTTTCAGTATTTTTTTTTATTTTTATTTCTGGTTGCTTGATTTGACTTATTTAGCAGGAAGGCCCCACTGAGATACACCGTCTTCTGTTATGGAGTCCTCATCAGGATGGGCAGTAGGAAGAGATAAAAGGTTAGAAGTGCAACCATGAACACCAGAATAAATGCAGCAAAACACAGCCAACAAACACATGACATGTTGAAAACAGTAACACTTTTTTGGGAGCAAATTGGTGTTTTTCCACCACTAGTCAACACACACACACACACACACACACACACACACACACACACACACACACACACACACACACACACAGGCAGGTTAACATTGGGGATGCATTTTGGTAGTTTCTACTAATGCCTACTGACTATAGCAGTGAAACGTGAACTCAGAAGCCTTCACAGCCCCAGGAGGGCTCTCTGCTGTTCTATTGCATTCTAACTTGTCACCACTAGATGCCACTACATCATATACACCGCTCCTTTACACATGTCATGATTTTTGCTGGCCTTACCCTCAGAAAGAAAGTCACTTTCATTCTTGTTCGCAGCCTCCAGCTTTATTTCAAATGAGCATTGTCCTCCCTGGTCCTCTTAAAACCTACAAACACCGTGGGAGCTTTGGAAGCACCTACAATGAAAAAACGGTCAAATGTAAAACACTCTGCTTACTCTAGCCATTTCTCAAGTTTCAATGTAAACCAACTTTTATTCAGTGCTTTCACATACTGCCTTTTATCAAATTTAAACAACAATCTACAAATCAGAGAAGAGCTCATTTTGTGTTCACACACATTCATTCTATACCTGAACAAATCAGAAAACAGTGAAAAAATAAAACATTTTCTACACACTGCAGCTTCATTACGTTCAGTCATGTTATAATGTAATCAAGCACAATGTTAAAAAAGTGGGTAAATAAAGCTGATCTACATGCACTATATATATATATATATATATATATATATATATATATATATATATATATATATATATATATATATATATATATATATATATATATATATATATATATGTATACAGTACCTTGTGAAAGTATTCGGCCCCCTTGAACTTTTCAACCTTTTGCCACATTTCAGGCTTCAAACATAAAGATATAAAATTGTAATTTTTGTCAAGAATCAACAACAAGTGGGACACAATCGTGAAGTGGAACGAAATTTATTGGATATTTTAAATTTTTTTAACAAATAAAAACCTGAAAAGTGGGGCGTGCAATATTATTCGGCCCCCTTGCATTAATACTTTGTAGCGCCACCTTTTGCTGCAATTACAGCTGCAAGTTGCTTGGGGTATGTCTCTATCAGTTTTGCACATCGAGAGACTGAAATTCTTGCCCATTCTTCCTTGCAAAACAGCTCAAGCTCAGTGAGGTTGGATGGAGAGCGTTTGTGAACAGCAGGCTTCAGCTCTGCCCACAGATTCTCGATTGGATTCAGGTCTGGACTTTGACTTGGCCATTCTAACACCTGGATACGTTTATTTGTGAACCATTCCATTGTAGATTTGGCTTTATGTTTTGGATCATTTTCCTGTTGGAAGATAAATCTCCGTCCCAGTCTCAGGTCTTTTGCAGACTCCAACAGGTTTTCTTCCAGAATGCTCCTGTATTTGGCTCCATTCATCTTCTCATCAATTTTAACCATCTTCCCTGTCCCTGCTGAAGAAAAGCAGGCCCAAACCATGAGGCTGCCACCACCATGTTTGTCAGTGGGGATGGTGTGTTCAGGGTGATGAACTGTGTTGCTTTTACGCCAAACATATGGTTTTGCATTGTGGCCAAAAAGTTCAATTTTGGTTTCATCTGACCAGAGCACCTTCTTCCACATGTTTGGTGTGTCTCCCAGGTGGCTTGTGGCAAACTTTAAACGAGACTTTTTATGGATATCTTTGAGAAATGGCTTTCTTCTTGCCACTCTTCCATAAAGGCCAGATTTGTGCAGTGTACGACTGATTGTTGTCCTATGGACAGACTCTCCCACCTCAGCTGTAGATCTCTGCAGTTCATCCAGAGTGATCATGGGCCTCTTGGCTGCATCTCTGATCAGTCTTCTCCTTGTTCCAGGTGAAAGTTTAGAGGGACGGCCGGGTCTTGGTAGATTTGCAGTGGTCTGATACTCCTTCCATTTCAATATGATTGCTTGCACAGTGCTCCTTGAGATGTTTAAAGCTTGGGAAATCTTTTTGTATCCAAATCCGGCTTTAAACTTCTCCACAACAGTATCTGGTCATTTGGTTAACTGGTAGCAGCACATCGGGCAAGATGGAGCTGGACAGTATTTTTTTCCTCTAAAAATAAACTCATCATCTATAAACTACATTTTCTGCTTTCTTGGGCTGTCTTTGTC
Organism: Acanthochromis polyacanthus; assembly: GCF_021347895.1. Lineage (NCBI taxonomy): Eukaryota > Metazoa > Chordata > Actinopteri > Pomacentridae > Acanthochromis > Acanthochromis polyacanthus. Next base: position 19,573,352 of record NC_067123.1, read on the forward strand.
TTACCTCAAAATTTGTTTTAAGATCTGAAACATTTAACTGTGACAAATACGCAAAAATAGAAGACTTCTGCAGAGGGGCGAATACTTTCGGATGGCACCATATACCTATGTAGTAGTTGGACCAAAATAACTGCTTAATGCTGTAAGAAATCCACACAATTGTGTGAAAATGCTACCTTCTATTTTTGATCATTAATTCAAAGAGTTATTTTTTGGAATGTAAGCAAGATTGACTCAGTTTATCTCAACACGAATGAATGTTATACATGTCAAGTTGTTGAATTTCATGCAAAACCTGCCTGATTTCATCACATTGATCCTGGAACCATGAAATGATGAATTGCAAAGCATGTTTTACACTTTAGTAAATGTAAGAGGGAGCCATTTTACTTTTGACGGTGTAGTTTTAATGGGTTATGCAGAACACCTAACCTAACATAGGAGCAGTTCAGCCACTGAACAGACAAATTACAGTCACCAGTTAATCTGCATGTGGAAAGACACTATAGAACTCCCACACAAGCACGGGAAGAATTCTTCTACACATTTCTTCCACACTCAGTTTCATCTTGGCAGCAGGAGTAGTTATTAGCGTAGCTCAGACACTAAGGTTGACATATCAGGCGGAGGAGGATCATCAATATTTAATGGATGTATTACTTGCCTGATTGAGTTCACAGACTCTGTTCTATGTAAACATTATAAAATGAGTTTGATTCATCAAAATGAAAAAAGTGCCAAATTAATTTTTCAGTTTATACAGTTATTTTGGCCTCAAAGTGTGGGGAAAAAGGAAGTGGATCAGTGCGCCCTCCTGTTTTGAGTTCTCATAGCTGATAAGCTCTGCTGGACAAATTCCCAGATTATCTCAGCACCCTTTTCACTTTCAATTTGAGTAGTTACCATCTGCGCACCTCCAAATGGTTGCTTTAAAAAGTTCCCTGGACTCTAACAGACGTTGGCAAAACAGCGTTCTCCCAATATGCACGATGGTCATGGAATAATCTCTTAAACTGGAAACATTCATATCCATTAATGAGCTAAGAATACCATAAAGAATACAGTGAAGGAAGAATGTCTTTGTTTTTCTTGTGAGATGACTGTCCTTGAATAGCTGACAATCTGTTTATTGTTTATTTGTGAATCATGTATCTACTTTATATAACTTTTAAATTTTGTATGGCTGCTAGCTTGGCCAGGTCTCCCTTGTAAAAGAGATCTCTCATCTCAATGGGACCTCCTGGTTAAATTAAGGTAAATAAACTGAGCTGAAGAAGAAATTAGCAGAAGAACAACAAGTCAACAAACAGAAAAAGAGCAATAGTTCCAAATTTATTGATTTGGTGATTTTTGTGATCATAATTATTGCTTATAAAACAGACAAAAAAAACCCCACCTTACGACCAATGATATGTTTAACAAGGTCACATGTCACAGTCCAAATCCCCTCATGCTTACTATTATTATTATTTAAATTGCTATTTTTGAAGTCAAATAACCAAGTGAATCAGAAAAATGAACATTTTAGACCAGAATGGAATAGATACTGAACCAACACACACAAAAACATCCATAGCTGCTGGCTTAGTACAGCTGTTTTAGTCAACTGTATATTTTACACTAAGCATCATACGGGACTTCATACTATACAACTTAAAAATAAAACCCTCCATGTGTAGATGTGAAAAGACCAAAGCTGCTCATTTTGTGCTGCTCATGTGTATGCTATTCAAAGAAAAAAGAAAAAAAACCATTACCATCCTTTAAAAAATTCGATCATTTGTCTTTTATGTAATTTCTCAATAGTTTGATATTCAAATGTTCCAGGATGGGCTCCAGTTTTTAGGTCTTTGTATTTGTGTTGTTCATAGTAGTGGTTCCAGTTTCCATCACTGTCTGCTCCAAACCCAAAAACGTTGACCTGGAAAAACAGAAAGTATATAATGAATAAATGAATAAATAATTAGAGCATGGGACGGACAGATGGACGGACAGACAGAGATCAACCACAACATTAAAATATCTTGCTGATCATCGATGAAATGTCTAGCACACCAGCTCACCTATGATGCTGCTCAAACGTACACAACTACTCTGCCCTACACAGTGAAAGAATGTAAAGTCTACATGAGTTGGGCTTGTTCTGGTGCACAGATGCTCCATCAGATCAAGATCTACGGAGTTGGGAGACTAAACGAACGCCTTGGGCTCTTTGTCATGTTCCTCATGCAATTCTGAGGAAGATTTTGTGACATGATGAGGTTCATTGACCTGCTAGGGAAACACTCTTCTGTTGACCATCAACATAGAAGGGCTGTGATTGATCTAATGTTTAGGTGGGTGCTATAAAGTAGAATGCCAGTACCAAAGGTTTCCCAGCAGAACATTGCATTGTAAGGAGATGATCAGTGTTATTAACTTCTTCTGACAGTGGTTTCAATGCTGGTTGATCAGAGTATAGACAGATAGATCTCAGTACATATATTGATATCAGATACACCACTTACACCGCTTACCTCATCACAAATCAGCAAGCTGAGTGCAAAAGTCAGAAAGCCCGTGGATGGATAGTAGCCCCTCTGTCCCAGCCAAGCGTCATGAACATACCTCATGAAAGCTGGATTGAGGATCATCACCTGATAGGAACCAGACAAACTGTAGCCTTTAATCTGACATTTAGAACCATTCCTTTCTGCAGAGAATACATTGTATCACCCAGGTGTCTATGAAACATCAGATTCATGCAAAGCAATTTAAAATACTTACCAGATCCTTGTTAGCTATCCTCTTTGAGTTCACAGCACTGTCTTCCCTGCTAGAGGTAAAATTCATTCTTTAATTCAATTTCATTTTATTTCAGCAGCACTAAATCAAGACATAACTAAATTCAGGGAACTTTACATAGGTAAAGACCTAACAGTATGAGAGAGAGAAACCCAACAATTACACCCTCAGTAAGCGCTTGGTGACTAAGTACATTAAGGAATGGATGGCCACCTTTCTCGTCTGGCTGGGGTAAGAGGACAGAAGGAATAAATGAACAGTGAGAAACAACAAATAAGCAACACTGAACAGGTAGATGTAACCAATAACCGCAGATAAAAACACATGCATCTCTGCAGCATGTGACTTATGACATATGACAGTCGCTCACAATGACGCTGCATGTGTTGGAGCTTTGATAAAGTAGTTGTCTTCTTATCTATTGTAAATAGCAGTAAAATCAAAAGGTGGCTTTCAAGATGTTGTGTGTCAGAACAAGGTTGAGTGTGTGAATGAAACAGTAAGAAATCATGAGAAAATCCAACTAAGTTTCTTTGGAGAAGCTATTGATAACCGAACTGAACACACACTATTGTACTTTTCACACAGTCAGCTAAAGCTCCTTATAGATGTTGTTCAGCTGTTTGCACCAGTACTTCAAGTCAGTCCAATAGGGTTATGTTTACTTAAGTTTTCGTTCCAAATATGGATCCCAATACTGATTTTTATTTATGTTTTTTTTTTTCACAGTCAACAGACCAACAGTGGATACATGCAGTTGAAGAGTCTGACCTACTCTGGATCGAGTTTGTTGAGGAGCCACAGAAAGTCGCTTATCTTGAATGGAAAAAACAAAAGATGAGTGGTGTTTGCCAGCGAAGTAGCGCTCTCTGGGTAGAAGACATGATGGGTAGTTTTGGTCCCAACATCTGCTTCATAGCCAGTAGTACGACCACGGTTCATTCTAAATGGCACAGATGTATACATATTTAATATCACTCCATTATAGCACAATTATATAGTTGAAGTTCACGGTAAATTCTGAGGAATGACGACTCTGAGAGGTCACAGTGTCAACGTGAAGCTACTTGAGTACATTTTGCTGAATTTATCTCAGTGTCAAAACAAAATACATTTTAAAGGCAGCTGCCATATTTGTATTTTCTTTTTTTTTTTTGAAAGGATGAGACTATACAGTGAGAGACTTCAATGAATGTTGAATTAAATGATTGTTTACCTTATTACAATATCATGAAAATCTATCAGAGGTCCATAATGTGATCCCTTCAAATTTACAGAATTTCCCACCACAGCACACGTCCTGCAGCGGTGAGGCCTGGGTTCTAAAACATCTGGAACGGGTGGGAGTATCTGAAACAGCTTGTCCATTGTTGCACTGAAGAAAGTGAAGTTGCATTTTGACCCCTGTAAACGCTGGCAAGCACAACACAAGGAAGATGTCACTGTACGATTGACCACACAGCAGCTCAACCTACCAGAGATGTGGTTTCTTGAACTTACAGTCCTTAAAGGAGAGTTCTGTTCATTTCAACCTCATATATCTCTCATTGATTAATGTCTACTGTGGCTTTGTGGGACATGCACACTCCACCTCCACTGTAGGGATACATAAAAATGAGGAGATGTACAGAACAGCTTGTGAAAGGTGTTTATCAGGGTCATTAGTATGAGGTCACTGCAGCTTTCCAGAGAGACCATTTTTGTATGAATTGTTTTAGACATTTGTTTTCTGTCTGTTTTTTTCTCTCATTTCACTTAGTGATGAAGTTCACTCTTCCAAAGATGGATTCAAATGAGCTAACTACACAAACGATTGCAGCATAGAATCTGGTATTTTCAGGGTAATCTTCTTTGAAATGATCTCAAACAACTCAAACATTTGTCACAGCTGCTGCTCCACCTCGCTGCAAAGCACGGGGTGGCTTTCATTATGAAGCACTCAGGTGAAATTCCTCTCAAAAAAGGTATGAAAAAATGTACAAAAACCCAAAGTAGATGGAGATTTTACTTCAGAACTAGTCAGTGTATCTAAAACAGAAACAGAACAATTGTGTTGTGCCATTAAAGTACATTGACATTTACCTTCCACCAGTTGAAATCGTCCTCTGAGGTTCTATACTGCTTTGACAAAAAAGGTGTAGGAGACTCCTTGATAAGGTCTGTTAAGCATGGATCACCCTCTTTCAAACATTTGTGACAGGCACAAAGGCTCAGCTCCCGATGGCTGAGGACATACACAGAGAAATTCCAGAAAGAGTTGGAAAAAAATGGAATTACTGTGATGCACACGAGGAAAATGAAAACCCTGGTGGTGAATTTGTAACGCATCTTGGATGGCAGCTTGAATGGAGAAAGTGTCCAGTCTGTGGATGCAACGAGCAGGGAAATAGTCAGGTTTCAATACACACCTTAATACTGTCCCTAATCCATGTGCCAGTATTCTCTGGCATTTATGTTCCCAAGCAACCACATTGTCAGTTCACGTCAGTAATCTCACCTGTTATTTGCATCTGCTAATGATTGCAAATATCTAATTTCATGAATGTCTATTTTATGAATAGAATGGCACATCTCCATCTTGGTAATCAAAACTACTTGCTTGTTTACTTCATGTAGCATTTTATTTGTAATATGAGTCTAGAGAAATCATCTAAAATGAAGCAGTAGATCAATAATGAAAATGTTCAAAGTGGATTTTGCTGTAATATTTGTTTCACTGTTGTGTAAAATTACTCATGTTCCAAATGTTGTTTTAATTGATCCATTTGATGCAGCAGCTCAAATACACAGATGCCAAAATAATGTCTCTATGACAAAGATCAGCGGAAACTGACAAACTAATCATCAATTTAACCCTTTAACATCCCCACCAAGAAAAGGCAATGAAAAAAACTATTTCTTTATTTTTCTTATCTCTTTGGGGCACTAATAACAACAATCAATGTTTTTTTATGAATAGATCAAGTGGTTTTTAAAATATTGACCTCTACTATACTGTTGAAAAGTCATTTCATGGTAAAAGTATGATTTCAAGAATCTGCATACATTTCAATGTATTTAACTGAAATAAATGGCATTTCTATGCATGTATAACTCGTTCTACTTTCAAGTTTGAATAAATTACAATAGTCAATGTATCAAAATAAATTTACAAATACAAGAAATATCAATAAACTCAAACTGTAGACTACAGCAGAAATAAATTGAAGTTGATCAATTGCTTAGTAGTGAAGCTGCACAAATGTTTCTGGTCATTAGATTCACTTCATTTCTGGTGGTATGGTATGAAGTATTGCTGGTTTGAATTTAAGTGCAGGAGAGCGATGCATTTCTGGCACGTCCATCTGGACACACCCTTTCCAGAGGTTGCACCGCCCCTGCTTGTTACAATAAAGTGTCACAGTTGTTGTCCCACACATCTTGCTGTGGTTGTGAGGGTTTTGGGCATATCATTATTTCTGTGATGACTCATGTATCGGTTAGGAGGTTGATGGTTGGCCAACTTTGGATGCTGATTTTTTGACTTGCTCAAACGGTGCGTGACTACCAGTCAAAACCTACTTGTCATAATATCAGCTGTCGCATTGAAGCATGACTTCTGGTACCAGTAGTCCTCTCCAGCTGGGAAGGTGAAAACAACCATTAGAAAGTCATATAGCAAGGAAATCTTCAATCTCCTCAGAAATAGTCTTGACTGGATCCCCCAATTCTTGGGCAGAGTACAGACCGATATGGTGAGCAATACGTTCAATCATCATCATGTTGTCAGAGACAAGTGTTTTGAAGTTCTGAAATGTTGCCTTTACAGCATCAGGGGCTCAAAGCTTGGATCAGGAAACCGGAATGCGTCCTTAATCGTCCAGATTCTTCTGCCTTTGTTTTGGTTTAGGGGCGTGCCAGAGTCAGGATTGTCCTCCAGATCTGCTCAGGAAATGGCTTGGGGACATTTTTCCCTCTTCTTCTCTTCTCATGGGGAGTTGGTTTGGTAGATGTGCTTATTGAAGCAAGTTCCTCCTCATCCGTAGAGTCAAAAAAAGCGTCTCCAGTCTCTTCTGTTTGTCTGGGCAAATAATCAGGATCCTTTAAAAAGTCGGATTTTCTGGTGTAAAGGCCAGAAAGGTGCATGGCCTAGCACCATAAAATGGTTAAATACCATACTTACATAAACATTTATTGATGAAATTGCATTAAATCAACAGTAATGGTGTTTTTATTTCACAAAAAATGTGAATAGACTTTTATTTCACATTTTTTAAAAAATGTAATCATTGTAAATAAATGACATCAGCACTTTTACTACAAAAGGACAATTGAACCATTCGGTAAAGTATGTTTTTGGATAAATTCCAAAGTTATTTTATCATATATAATGGTATTGTATCCAAATTTATCATATGAATATCAATTAATGGTCAGAAGTGTTATATTTTTTGAGCAAATGATCAATTTTAATTAGATTTGCTTAGCTTCACTACCTTTTGCAATGAAGTGCCAAATCAACCGTTTGAGCATGTTTTGCAAAAATTATTTGACCCTTTAAAATCTTTTTTTTTTTTACATTTCAAATGATACAGTTATGCTGAGCAACTCCTTAGGCATGATAATATGTCAAAAGTATTACTTTAGTAGTTTTGCTCGTGCTAACTTCCTGTGAGCAGGCTAACTTGCTCTGCATGTTATTTCAAAACAGAGTGACATCTACTGGATTTTTTTAGTACAATGTACCTCAACTGAGTGGTAGAGATGGCTGAAACAGGTGGAAATAAGCAAAACACATTGTTCAATGAGATATAGTGAGTCAAAATGTGCTCTCCCAAATGGTTGAGCAGAACGTTAAAGGGTTAAAAGAGAAGAAACTGGAAAATCCAATGCAATAAGCCCTATGAGATTTAAATAACTGAATAAAACTGAATAAAAATGTATAAATAGTTTCACTAGTTTCAGATATTATACATGGATCAGTGTGAGGTTTAAGAATGGGAGCATTAAAGTCACAATATTTCACTTTATTTAGTTACTAAATTTACAGAAAGCACCAATATTTGGCTGGATGCTCATATGTGAAATCTTCAATCCAGAACAGTAGCTATGTAGTGATATCTATGGTGTTCTTGTTTGACATTGACATACTGGTGATCTCTTAAGAAAAGATAAGAAATACAAACTTTACATGGTGAACTTTGCCCAGTGTGGGATCAGTAAAGTTTATCTTATCATATCTTATCTTAGTAAGTCACCAGTATGTCAACGTCAAACAAGAACAGCATAGATATCACTACATAGTTATTGTCCTGGATTGCTGATTTCGCATATGAGCATTCAGCCAAATTCACTATAATCCAGATTAATTGCACGACCAGTCAAAAGTTTGGACACACATTCTCATTCAGTGTTTTTTATTGTACATTTTGTAGATTAATACTGAAGACATTAAATCTATAAATTAATTGGAATTATGTTGTAAACAAGAAAGTGTTAATCTTCAGTATTAATCTACAATATAGAAAACAATACAAATAAATAAAAAGCACTGAATGGGAAAATGTGTCCAAACTTTTGACCCGTAGTGCAGAAAGTTCCATCATCATTTGAAATATGTTAGATTTTGTCTTACCTGGTAAAAGATGAACTGAAGTTCTGGCAGACGAGAAAAAAGAATGAAGATGTGAAAAAGTTTGCTGATGATGGTATTGTGGTTGTCCTCATTATGGGGGGTGGTGAAACAGCATACTGAGATCAAATACAGGAGTTTGCAGGGCGGGGTTTCAGGAACATCCTGGAGCTGAATGTGGCACCTAGAAAGATATTTTGTGTGTGTATAAGTTTTACTACAGCCGTTTTATATGTGTTCAGACTGTACGCAGTTAGTAAGCTGAAATTTCATGTTGGTACAAACAATACGTACATCCTCCACTAGGGTGCAAAGAGGTGTGTCTGGAGATGCTATGAGGTAGAAGAAGTCCTGTTTTTCTTGTGTGTTTGATGTCTTCTTGTTGGCGGTTTGGCGGAGCGCGGGGCGAAGAGAGGGTGTGCCCGGTAATGTCCCGACAGCTTACTTGTTGTGTTGCCAGGTTCTGCCGGTGAAATAATAAAAATGAACTCATGTTTCTACACCGCATTGTCCCTTTCTGAGTTTTGTAACATGAACACCAAGTAGACCAAAGAGATGGTCATTGATTTCAGGAGGCATAGAGGGGACCATACTTCACTATCCATTAACACCATGTGTGGAGAAAGTGGCTCCCTTTAAGTTCCTGGGGACCCACTTATCTGAGGACCTCATCTGGACAGCCAACACAGGAAAACTGGTTAAAAAAGGCACAAAAAAAGGCACAGCAGAAACTTCACTTCCTTTGGGTCCTGAGGAGGAACCACCTGGAGGAAAGACTGCAGGTGTCCTCCTATTGGGCCACCATACAGTCTATGCTGACCTATTGTGCGACCTTCTGTTTTGTAGTGGACTCCTAAGCAGACAGGAAGACTCTGCAGAGAGTCACCAGGACTGCAGAGAAAATCATTGGTTGCCCTCTGCCTCACCTGGAGAACATGGTGACCTCCTGTAGTGTCAGTAGAGTAAAAAAGATCTGGACAGACAGCACCCACCCTGGCCAGCAACTGTTGAGCCTGCTGCTGTCAGGGAAGAAACTGAGATCCTTAACATGCAGGACAAAGAAACAGCTTTTTACCATGGTCCATCAGACTTCTGAACTCAAAACAATAACACACAAGGTCACTTTTAATGATGCTAATGCTGCTTACGTGCAATCTCCTTCCCATATTTGTTCTATTTGAGTGGTTTTATTTGATTGCATTTACCGTCCACACTGTATCTTGCCTCTTTTGCATATGTTGTAATTCTTACTGTCACCTACTTTAATATGTATATTTGATTTTTGTTGTATATCAATGCACCGTCCAGTGGCAGCTATTTATATTTTTATCATGCGCCCATGTATGATGACAATAAAGCTATTCTATTCTATTCTATTCTATTCTATTCTATTCTATTCTATTCTATTTTAAACAAAGGTTAAGAGGGGTTATCTAAGTCGAACATACGTCACAGGAGTGTTGTGACAGTGCAGAAAGTGCAACTGTAGAAATGCTGTAGCATCACAATTTTAAAAAAAATAATAATTCCATCACGTGATTAGCTCATTGTATTTTATTATATTTCCTGTATATGTCGCTTGACCAAAATTAAAATGAAAATCCTTCAAATTTTGCAGAATGATTCATCCTCACTCTCCATACCACACATTCTATGTGCTCATTTATCCCACATTAGCTGCAAATAAATCGTTTGTTCATATTACTTAATGTTGATTCATTCTTTCAAAGGCCCTGACAGTCTGTTTTCTCCTCCGGCTTCTTATGATGAGCAATGGGATCCAACACAGCACAAAATTTTCTAAATGAGCTGGAATGTCTTGGTTACTGTAAAGTGTCATGTAAAAGCCCGTACTCAAACAGTGGCATGCGAGGATGTGGGCAACGTGAGCAAATAAAGGCAAAGTGAAAAAAGAAAATGGTACAGTATATAATGCCATAGCATAAAGTAAAGCAACCACCATGTCATACTTACCACACTGGTGCTCTGAGTTTCTTTTTTGTTAATAAACAAAAAAGTCCAATAATTGCGCTACTGTGAATGGAATATAGTTAGAAATAAGCACGTCACTACTACAAGCCTAAATATAGATTTAACTTGTGAACCAAACTGCAGTGACAGTTGCAGAACTGCTGCTTATATTCAAAGGCCTCATTAAATGGGATCAAACCCACACAGTTTTGTGTTATCAACATTTTATGGGGGGGGGGGGGGGGAAACAGTTAAGAAAGTTAATATTTAAAGTCACAGTCGACTGTATGGTTTGGCTAACTGACCATTAGGTAGACGTTGATTGGTCATGTGACTCTGAAGCCCTAGGAACTAATGTCTGCTGTTTTGTAGTTTTCATCAATTTATTATCGAGCAGCAAGGATTCAGCAAAAGTCAACCATTTAACTATTAGCTTATTTTGATGCTCAAATTATTTTTGATGCATTGAGAAAAAATGCACGACAGAAACAGAAGACGTAGACTTCAATACATATAAAACACATATAACTTAAGCTGACATGAGGTAGCGACCATCAACATGGCTTTAAAAATGTATGTTCATAAAAATGACAGCACTAAATGAAAATACAATAAGATTTTTAAAAAAAATTCCAAAACAAGACATAACTCCAACAGTGTAAAATAAATTTAAATGTGCAATGTCCCCAAGAAAATGTGTCTCTTCTCCTTACACCGAGGAGAGTCATTGTGCAGCATTATTGTAGTGGAATGACTTTCTGAAATGACTCTTACTGCAGTGGAACTGAGAGCTGAAAAAGCCTCCAATTGAAAACACTGTTGCAGGGAGATGTAGAAGTGTTGGTTATATTGAACAGATTGTGCAACATTGTGCTGTGTGGATGTTGCATATCTATGTATGCATGTATATATGCATATATGCATGCATGTATGTATGTAGGCATGCATGCATGCATGTATGTATGTATGTATGTATGTATGTATGTATGTATGTATGTATGTATGTATGTATGTATGTATGTATGTATGTATGTATACAGAAGAATCCACAGAAGTGTGTCAAGCTAAGGCTTACAGTGGCATGAGACACTAATGTTGGACTCATGCCATTTTAACCCTTAATTGCATAATCGGGTCAAAAATGACCCAGTGAGGTTGCATTCTTTATTGCTGTTCTGTGTAATATTCTGCTTTTTCAATTATCAGCATGTTCAAAATCTGTTATAAAATGAAAACTAAATGTGTTTCATACATGAAATCATTCCTGTGTGGATAAAAAAATACAAACAATTGTAGGATCGACCAGGCATTATCAACAGTGGAACATGACAAGAACAGATTTAACACCTTCACAACCACAGTGGAGATGAGGCTCCCCTTTTGATCAGCGAAGCAAGAGGGACATCAGGACACCACACCAGATGTGGGACATGTCTGGCATGGGGGCGCGAAGCATCAAGTCAGCAGGAAGCGAGGCCGAGAGCTGACTTTAAAGGATTCCCCCCAATACAGACCTCCAGGATGTGTATTGGACCTGTCTTAGCAAGAGACTGGCTCAAAACACCCAAGTACCACCAACAAGCCTTCAAAGGAACCAAATTGAGGGCAATAAAATTCTGACTGATTCCTGAATCACAGAAGAGGGGAAGCTCAGAAACCTGGAGAAACACTTCAAAGACATTCCATTTACAAACAAAGGAACCCTGGACTCATCTCAAAGCTAACAAAGACAATCATCTCCCAATTCTGGACAAAACTCCTTTTATGTACATCCATTTCACCAAACAAGTGAACTTTTCAATGACTTTGTGATTAATCTACCTCTTGTCTTACCTTTAATATTTTATTCCTCCTGAATAGTATCAATGTAATAATTTTTAACATGTCTGTCGATCACATATGAGCATGTTTGGTATCATTTTAATCAGCTATCTATCAGTAATGCTCCTATAAACCATGTTCAACAAATTTTAATATTTTGGAAAGTCACAGAAATTTCCTGAAAATGTAACTCTGTGGGACATCTGGACCTCAGCCTTCCCTGACAGGGGATGTACCAGACCCCTGCTGAGTTAATGATATGCAAAGGCACCCCTTTAAAAGACCACATCTGAAACCACCATTTTGAGTTCTCCTGAAAGCAACACCCTGAGTTCTCTTGATACCATCACTCTGAGAGTTCTTTGGAGTTCTCTTGATAGCACCACTCTGAGTTCCTTTGAGTCCTCTTGAATTTTGTGAGTCCTCCTGAATCTTTTGAGTTCTCCTGAAAATTGAAGTCCACTTGCTATCCATCACTCTGAGGCTCCACTCCGTCCACCGTTGTTCCGACCCACATCAACCAAGGCCGATCGGACCATCCACCGAGGCAGCATCATCATCATCACGGCACGCAAGTACCTTTCAGTCACTGGAACTTGGTGCAACTTTCTCAAATTATCTTTTCAAAGATAATATTCACAGACTAACAAATTAGCCTACTATCAAATTGACGGCTGCTTTCAGGTGTGGTCTATTTATCCCTTTTCCCTCAGAACTCCATATTTCAAGTGTAATATTAATCCCAGTGTTACGTTGAAATATTGTGTTCTCTTCCTTCCTTTTTCCCATCATTCACATCTCACCATCTTATTCGTTTTGTGTTGTTGTTGTTCGTCTTAATGTGTGTTATTGTTGTTGTTATCGTTTAGCTTAGTTTAATAAATGTACATAAATATAAGTTCAGTGCCTCAATTGTTTTGTTGTTCACATCTTGGTCCCTAACTTGTATAGATTCCAGCTACCTCAATTTTATACATAACCTCTCAAGCTAAATAATTCCCCTTATGATTCCTGAGACTCTTCTTGACAGCACAACAAGAAGTGTTTCCGAGGCTAATTATTATATTTGTCTAATCTAAAATACTTCGCTGGTCGAATATCAGGTAGACTATATAATAATTCTGTATGAAACTCTTAACCCCATTTGAGCAAACATTATCCCCACATTAATATTGGTGGAGAAACATTATTATAATCTTACGGTTATAATTGGTGGAGAAAACCCTTACAAACAATTTAAACATATATATCAACATATATCAGAAATCCTACATATATTGGTGGAGGATGCGGGCACACATTTAAACTGATTTGTGAACAAAATTACAATTGTGTGTAATTGTGTGGTGTTTGTGCTTGTTGTGTGTGGTCATAGTGTAGTGGACAGTTTTTGAAAGATCTAAAGACGTCTGGATCTTTTCTTTTCAGGGCATGTAATAACAACACACAACCCTAAACAGATTTGAAGAATAATACTGTAATAATTATCTGTTTCTAACAAGTTTCTCAGTACAGTATAAACAGGGCAGATTCGGGCGATGCTCCCCATTTCCTAAGTCCCATTGACTTCAGTATTATTATTAATTATTAAACTACAGTAACTATCTGTATCTGACGAGTTTCTCAGTACAGTATAGTGAGGACAGATCTGGGCGATGTTCCCCGTTTCTTAAGTCCCATTGAGCTCAGCATTTATTATTGGTTAATAAATTGCAGTAAATTATCTGTATCTGACGAGTTTCTCAGTGTAGTATAAAGGGCAGATCCGGGCGATGTTCCCCGTTTCTTAGGTCCATTTGAGCTCAAAATTTTAGCCAGTTCTGATTGTTACTACGAGTCTCTAGTCTCAATCATCTGCGCTTTTAACTCCTAGCAGCTAATAGATTAGCTTGCATGTGTCTGCTCGCCGAAGCAGAATAACCACTAACTTCACGAAGGAACCTGAAGTGTGTTTTTGAATGGGAGTTTATGTTGTCTGATCCGCTGCGATCACGTGAGACAACTGCATTGATAGTAAGCACTGCTATCCAAACGCTGTAAAACGAGCGCTGACTCGTCAGCTTAAATTGTTTATTTTGATCAGTTACCACGCTGATACTAACCAGACTGTGTGTGCTTGTGTTGTCAGACTGTGTTGTTGGGATTGCATGCTGTACTGACACTAACAAAGCCTTAAAAATAGCCTATAATTTCTGCAACCAGAATTTTTCTTCTCTGTTGCCAGTGACGTCACAGACGTCCTACAGGTGCTCCCGGGTCAAATAAGCCTAAAGGCTAAGACCCCGACACCATTTTTGGAGTCATACACTGACTCATGCATGTCACACTAACCCTGCCTCAAAGTGCCATCTATTGTTAGTGTGTAAATTACCACTAGTGAAGCCTAAACAAAGAGCCACTCAATTCTGGAGCTTAACCTGTCTCCATGAGAAATCTTTTATTACAACTTCTAAATTGAGTGTTTAATCAAAGTTTCCAAAATTTTGATCTGAAACAAAATTTTAATTGAAGGAAATAAATTTAAACAATCTTTGAAATTCTTGCTAGAACTTTTGATTTTGAATTTGGTCTCAATCTGATTCACCTCTCCTATGCTCACCTCAGAAATTGCAAATTGATAATTCCATCTGATGATTTAACCACACTGCTTTCTTTTATTTATTAAGAAACTTGGAAATTCCAACAAAATTAAATGACTTGACAACCTACAGCTTGCCTTCATTTGAATTAGAACAAAAGCCTTCTCCTCTTTCTCCTCACAAGGAACTTGAGTTGAAGCTATTACTCAATTCCCATAATAATTTGTCTCTTCAAGTTGGAACATAAAAATTAAACAAAACTAACAATCTATACAACATCTTGATGCCACTGATGGTGATTCTGAGACTGGTTTGTTGAACTGTGTGTCTCTCCTATCAGCTCCCCTGGGGTGTCTCATTCCCCTGTCTTCACACCTCAAACTTGACCAAGTGGGGGTGGTGACTGTGGAATTGAGCCCTTCAGGTCTGCTGAAGTGGGATTGAACCTGTGGAACTCACCACACTCAGAGATCCTCCAATGAAAGCATCTCATTTAATCAGATCACCTCAACCATAGAGAAAAGTTGGAATAACTCAAGTTGTTCCTCTCATTAGAACTGTATTTGCTTTTGGTCATACTAACTATATCCTGACCGATACAATAAATAGCAGTATGAGGCAAAACACTGTCATCTACTAACATTACTTGATACTAACATACTCACAAGAATTACATTCAGCAGTAATTTTACTCACTGTGATCTTTAACCAATCCTTGGTCTGTTCTTCACCTAGCCTTTAAAGCAGCCAATCAATTACGGTGGTAGAGAATTCAATTACAACCAAACTGTATGAACAATTTTTAAAATTTCATTTTAAAAATTTGTTTTGATTCTTGTTAATTTTTCTCCTTTCTCTCTTCCTCAAGGAATTCTTTCCTCATCTGAATCTTCTCATTAGACAGTGAACACTTCATAAGTATACACAACCTGCAGACACTTACCCCTCTTCAGTCGTGCTAATAGTTAAACAAACATTAGCAAAGACACAAATTGGGTTATCATTCACCACAATTAACTAAATCATATATATCTACACCTTAAGTATGGAGTGTCACACCTGTCAGAAAGTCTCACAGCCCACACCAAACAGAGAGGTACTGGGCATTTTATTAAAACTGTTAACTAGTGTCACAACACAACTAGTAAACATAACAAGCAAAGAAAGCTCATCCAACCCCTGGGAAGACACAGAAACATGGCTGAACTTCATGACACCTGACCTACTACCTGCCCAGCCTGACAATCTGAAGATACAGAAGCAAGACCACTTCTACAGCCACATCAGAGACAAAGAACAGACAAAATCTTCTGGTACCCTCACACAGAACCTTCTGGCCCAACTGAAACAGAACAAACAGGACATGGCTCAACTGGAACTAAAGGTAAAAACCTTGACCCAGCAGAATACCCAAGTCCAGCAAGACCTGTTCCAGGCCCAGAACCGCATCACACATTTGGAGCTAGAAACCCAGAGGCAAAAAGCCCAACAGAGGCGTGATAAAGACAAGAGAGATGCAGCAAAAGATGAAATTGAAGGACTGCAGAAAGCCCTTGCTGATCTTCAAACTGAGGTAAACCACCGTGAGCAGTTGGCAAAAGCAGCCACAGAGGACCTCACAAAACAGCTGATCCAAGCTGAAGGACGTCTAGCTGAGGCCACTACAGAGGTCAGTGACAAGAACTGTCAGATAACGGCCCTAAAGACTCATCTAGAAGAAGTCCAGAATCAAGCAAATGACCTCAGACATGAACTGAATAACTGCAAAGATCAACTCCATGTTGCCAGACTGAAACAGCAGACAGAAACGAAGGAGATGGACATGATTAAAAGACAACTGAAACCATCAGTTGAAATGAGGAATGAGTTTGAAACAACTCATTATCCGATGACACCACTGCCATGCAACAGGGCATCATCCTCCAGCCAAAACCAGCTATGTGATGCCCAAAGAGAGACCAACCAGCGGGACATGCAGACAAACATGTCCTCAGACACCAGCTTCAAAGACTGCAGGAGAAGCAGCTTCATGGATGACAGCCCACAGCATGAAGCAAACCTCCCGAAACAGCTCCCACAGCAAAGAGGAGTACCAACCAGAGTGCTAGATAATCCTACACAATAATACAAATTCTTAATCAAAATGATATAAAAACACATTGATTCCTATTCAGGTAAATGTTGACCCACTTATGGAAAAACGTAGGTTCCAATCACTCATGTATCTAAGGGTTAAATACAGCGGTCAAAGACAAAAATTCCCTTCAGAAACACTTATTTCAGAGGCACATTGATTGTCCTATTCTTCAGTGTCTCCTTCACATCTCCATATTGACACAGAGTTGTGCACTTTAAAGAGCTCTTTTTGCATTTTCAATGCCCTTGGCAGTCTTTCTCTCTTGCAGCCCACAACTGAGAGCTTAAAGATAGACTGGTTGCTGTTGCAAAAGCAAGTATATTGAAAAACTCCACCATTTCCATGGCATGTCCTCAGGTTTCATCTCTGTTTCCAAAACAGTTTTGAGTGAGCAGGACTTCTCATCTCCTCGAGTCAATGTCCTGACCTATGTCATGTGTTCAGGCAGAGTCGGCTGTGCATCTTTTCTACTCTCTATAGTAATTCCCATTGGTTAAATAGCTACTTCTTTTACCTTGGGGAAATTTGAGCCTACGTGTCAGTGGCTGCATGGAGTATACACCAGAATGTCCATGCTCTCATTGAGGACATCATATTTTTCAGATAGTAAATTTGGTTGGTTATGATCAAATAGTCAACAACATCATACGTCTTTTCCTGAACTCTTTTTCTTGACCTTGATGGAAAACATCAAGACGTCAAGGAAAGATCTAAAGAAGAATTCACAAGGACACAGGAAAAGTCAGCTGCAACTAGGCTACATAATTGTCATGATCTGGCTGATGTGGGTCTGCTTTGGTGGAACTACAATGCTCTGAAGATGGATCACTGAAGAAAATCATCAATACAACTTGCCATACATTCTTCCATTAATGACACATTCACAGGAGAAAATTATGACTGCACAGGTTCATGGCGCTGTGTTCACAAACGGTAAAGAGATGGTAATGTGGCTTTTGAACATAGATCACTGAGCGTCCTGAAATTGGACATACCATTAAAGCATAACTGAAAATGTTCCTGCATCTCTAATGTGTCCCTATGCAGAATATGTGTGCTTTGTAGAGCACACATGCATCATTAGGTTCAAGAATGAAAAGAAGGAACAGCTCAGTAGTTGTGTGGTTACATTTTCTTCTGTTTACACAGAGGAGCAAAACATATGCCATCTCCAGGTACATGTGCTTTGACAGTCACCTGTCTAAGCCATTTTTTGACGCACAGATGGGCCTTGTGGGGAAGAATCAGAATCAGAATCACTTTATATGAATATGACCCACTAGTAAGTGTAATATGGACAGCCTTCTGGTAATCTATTGTCTTCCACACAGACTGTCTTCAAGCACTGTTTACTGGGTCTTAGATGTGCAAAACACAACTGTGTCCAACATTATACAGTGGATATGTGATGCAGTACAGTCTGCCTTGGACAAAGTGGTCCACTTCCCCCAAAGTTGGTCAACACAATGAGCCTTTAGCCACTGTGTAGGAGCCCTTGATTGATGTCACATCCACATCCAAATTCTTTATGCGCCACATACTCAAGAATCGGAAAGTCCTCCACTTTGTTCAGGTTCTGACAATCTGTGACAGCCATCATCTATGCACCACTTAGTCCTCATTAGGGTCGCAGGGGGCTGGAGTCTATCCCAGCTGACTTAGGGTGAAGACAGGGGACACCCTGGACAGGTCACCACCCAGATAGCAAACTATGGGTGAATCAATGTTGAATCTATGTTGAGACCTAACGTTGAAATTATACAGAAAGCGCAAGGTTGATAAAATGTTGAGTCAACGTTTGCTTACATAGATTACATGTTTGCAAACATAGATTCAACATTAATTAAACATTGACCTGTCAAACATTTTAATTAAACCAAAATACAACGTAGATTCAATGGCATCTTTTAAACACAAACTTCAATGTTGACAAAATGTTGTTGAATCAACGTTGATCCAACCATCAGTCTTCAACCGTAACCACAATTCAACCTTCTTAACCCTAATTCAACATTGATTTAACATCTTTTGCTATCTGGGTAAAGTGTGATTTATGGTTGAAAAGCAAACGTTGACTCAACATTTTATCAACCTTGCGCTTTCTGTATAATTTTGACGTTAGGTCTCAATATAGATTCAACATTGATTCACCCATAGTTTGCTATCTGGGCAGTTTACTGCAGGGCCACATTGAGACTGTGGGAGAAAGCCTGGTGATAACTCACATACGCATCCACACAAAGATTGTAGTCCTAGCCCAGGATGCGAACTGAGCATCTTCTAACTGTGAGCGAACAGTGCTAACCACTGAGGAACAGTGCAGCCCCCCCAATCTGTGACAGTTTTGGCATATTTCACAGACTGCTAAGAAATGGTCCAGAATTTGTAAGGGGCAGTTCAGGAGGTGGGATATCCATGTGTGACTGCACCAGCTGACCTTGTTACTCCATACTAAGAGCCAGTGAAAGGAAAAGTGGACATCAACGATCACGTGACAAAGCATTTCGTGTGATGAATGCACAGTGGTGAGGGTTCTTCCTCCAAACCCTGGAACTGGATCAAACTTTTACTCCCAGTGCTGCTGCAGTTCTCCATAACTTCTGCATCACTGCCGGGGACATGGCGGAGCCAGCCGAGCAGAGGACCCCGTGCTGCCACCACCACCTGTGCAAAGGGAAGTACATGAAGTCAGCATTACAAGGACATACAGCCATGGCCATAAGTTTGGACACAGCATGACTTACTATGTCTGTTTTGATGTCTATTACAGAACATAACTAATATTTTTTGACAGCACCAGTTTAATTAATCAACAAATCAACAAGGGATATAATATTATCAATAAATTCCAACAATTGGAACAGCTTTGTTCCCAAAACATATTAGAAGAAAATAACAAAAAAATGCAGTACTTTCCCAACTGAATTTGGTAAGAATAACAAAATGACACCAAACTCTTTCGATGTTTTTTTTAAATATGAAACTTAATATAGTTCTCAGGAGTTGTGTACTGTATTGTAAGTGACAATTTTGTGGTATTTTCTAAGATTCACAAGCGTCATGGTACTTGTGTCCACACTTATGGCCATGGCTGTACTGTGTCCCTCGCCTCTGCAAGAACATGACTATTTCATTTTGTAAAGTGAATAAATAGCTTTCCTGTTACATTTTAGTTCCACTCAGTAATCCGAGAGCTTTTCTTCTACATTTTTGTTTGCACATGAATAAATGCAGAACCTCATTTGTCTTTTTTAAGTTTGTCATATTTGTTACAGTGAATCTGAGAGATGCAAAGTGTCACGGGGTGTGTGCCGTGGAGGAGTGGAATGACCAGGTAAATGTTATTGTAAATTTTTGTTCCAGGTTCTTTACCTATCGGACGGAGCACCCTAACAGCGACAATTATAAACAGAGGGCAGGAAACAAGATGCCGGCGCAAACAGTCATTTAATTACAGGAGTAGTTCTTTAACATGCCAATAAACTGGTTCAAACTTCCTAAATAGCGTCACCCAAATTAACAGCCGGCGAGGGGAATGTCCATTAAAACCTATAGTCTCTGTCTTAAAATCAGTCGTTAAAATCCAAGGGGACCGGGGGTAAGGTGCACGAGGTGCGGAAGCTTCGGTGTCCAGCAGTCTTCCTCTGGGCCCGGACTCTTCTACTTGAAGGCCGCCTGTAAAACATAAACCCACTGCCAGTACGGACGACTCATACCATCAACCCTCTCCCGGGGATGTACACGAACCAGAACGTTACGGTCAAGCCCAAAGGGATACTCACACACTAGGCAGGGCTACTGGCCCTGCCGCTGCGAATGTGATGCATCGTAACGTTCTGGCTCTCTGTCTGCTCAGCCTCGGCGTTCCCTTCTACCCCCGGTTTCCAGCCGCATGCTGGCTCCTCTTGTCCCCTCTTTTCCAACTGTCCTCTTTCTGGTCACTCTCCTGTCTCTGTCATCCTCCACAGACTTTTTTATAGCTCTCTCCTTCCAGCCCGGAGCCTCTTTCTCCGCCGTCCATCGGCTGGAGGTTGGAGAACCTGGCAGGTGCAGCAGATTTCCTCATAAGAGGCGTTCACTGGCCGTGGGACATCTAAAAACATGCAAAACAACTTAAACCACAACTAATTCAACCCACACAAAACATGCAACACATGCAAAATTAATCTCTAAAACAATACAACCAGTCCCAACTGCCATGTGACACAAAGAGCACGGGGAACCAAAAACACTAGTCACTACTCTCAAAAAACAAAAAACAGTGATAAAGGGTTTCCAACTGGTTAAACTGTCCTAAATAAAAAATGTCTGAGTGTAAATGGAAGTATTTAATAAATGTCCTGCATTTAAAACCTACACCAGTTCCATTACTGCATCTGTGTGCTTAGTGTATGTAGCTTGTAGTTTTCACAGGACTAGGTTGGTCACTTTGTATTTCTGTCTTTACTCAGAAGGACCCACCTTTGCATGTAAAGCAGAAATGTTGTGTTTGAGGTGACAGCTCTGAAAAGGGGAATCTGACTAGTAAGAGGTGGAGGAAGTGGGCTTGTCCAGTATAATGAGTTAGGCAGTTGTGAGAGTCCACTCTAACAGAAAAGTTACTGTCTGAATGAAGCAACCTCTTGCACAATACTATTCTGCTCATTCAGCAACTGGATAGCTTTGTACCTGCCTTCTTTCAAATAACATAATTGGCCCCTATAAAAGTTATTTTTAACAAGTTTAGTACCCACTGCTTCCTCTATTCAACCTGCGTTTTGAGGTAGACTAACATGCCCCCTTCCCTCTTTGACCTTTTAGTGGGAAGGGAGTTGTCTTGTTGGATTTTACAGTTTACGATCACTATCAACACTGATGTACGACCACAAATGTGGAGTTGAAAGACAATAAAGACCCTCTGATGATGGTCAAGTTTTAAACTTGTTTTCTCCCCGTACGGAGTTTTTTGCTTACTAGAATTCAAATGAGCAAAATGAACAGTCGACTTCACGGCTGAGCATTTTCATCTTCAACTGCAGTGTAACAGGAACAATTTCAGAAGCACAGATGAGTAACAAACCCGAAGACCCAACTGTGTCATCATGTGTGGTGGGGTATCAGAGGACAAACAGACAAACCTCATCCGGGCATGAAGGGACTTTTTTTAATGGAATAAACTTCAAACAGAGATTTGGATGTTTAACTCACAGGTTTTTCCTGTCATGCATCAACTTAGAGGTCTACCTCTGTTAAATCAAAGTGTGTCCGTACTGGTCCACATAATGAGCTCCCATGTTTTCCTTAATGCGTCATGATGGTGTTCATCCCAGTCAAAGGCCCTTGTTTCCTGCAGAAGCTGCCACAGTGATACATTAATGTTTGCGATAGAAGTAGCTAACATAGACAGAGCGAAGCATTCCCAGAATGGCTTCAAGCTCACCTTTGTCTTTTGGTGTTTCCTTGCACTACTAATCTGTATCCTTCAACACACCCAGTGCAGCTGGAAGTGTTACATACAGATGAGTCCTCTGTTTTAAAGACTGATACAGTGCCCTGGCAGCCATAACTAAGAAGCAGCCGGCTCCTACAAGCTCAGCCGTGGTTCTAAATTGTGATCAGAGATTTATAAAGAATAGTGTATTTGTCTAGCAGCTTAGTTGCTAAGGTTAAGGTTGTGTGTGTGTGTGTGTGTGTGTGTGTGTGTGTGTGTGTGTGTGCCCATGTTTTTGCTGTATTGTGGGGACCAAATGTCCCCACAACTGTAGGAAAACCGAAAACTATGTCACTTGTGGGGACCTCATTTCGGTCCCCACAAGTTTAAACAGTGTTTTCTTGGCCATGTTGTTGTTACTGAAAAAAGTAAAAGTGCAAAAACGTTTCTTTAGGGTTAGCCATTGTTTTGGTTAGGGTTAGGGTTTGGTTAAGGTTAGGGTAAAGGTTAGGGGTTAGATATGAATGGGAGTCAATGGTATGTCCCCACAATAATAGCAAGACACACCTGTGTGTGTGTGTGTGTGTGTGTGTGTGTGTGTGTGTGTGTGTGTGTGTGTGTGTGTGTGTGTGTGTGTGTGTGTGTGTGTGTGCGTGTGTGTGTGTGTGTGTCCACATTCTGTAGTTTTTCTTTTTCCATAGCTTCTGTCTCAGATGCCCTATTTAATTTAATGATATTTCCAATCAAATGAGTCCCAAATACTGGCATGCTTTCAAGTCTAATACTGAAGAGGCTTCTGTGTCAACAAAGCAGACTTTAAGTCTAAATGCTGTTTCCGTATTTGCATTTCATGGTGCATTTGTTTTACTCGAGTGACCGATTTGTATGTCAGTAAATGCCTGCTGTGACTTATCGGTATAGCTGCTGTGACCCACAGTCAATAAACAAATCACTGGATGTTGCATGGTCATGCATGGCTGGTTTTGCTAAACACTGTATGGGACCTCATTCTCTAATAGCAGGTAAATATTCCCTGCCACACTGGAAAAAAATGTCCAGGAATGGTTCAAGACACGTGACAAAGAGTTCAAGGTGCTGAATTGGCCTCCAAATTCCAGAGATATCAGTCTGACCAAGAATCTGTGGGACATGCAGGAAAAACAAGTCAGATTCATGAAGGTGGAAGTTAGGATCTGCTGCTGACATCACGGTCCCTGATACCACAGGACACCTTCAAAATTCAAAGAAGGCCTTGTAGAGTTCATGAATCAGAGTTGCTTTTGCAGCACACCGTTTTGAGTCACGACACAATATTAGGGTTGTGGTTTTAATGTATTGGCAACAAGTTTTTTCCTTAGTTCAGAGGGTCAGAGTGACAAATCATGCAGACAAGAGGTTATTCTTTAAGTTTAAATGAGGGTATTA
Source organism: Acanthochromis polyacanthus (assembly GCF_021347895.1). NCBI lineage: Eukaryota > Metazoa > Chordata > Actinopteri > Pomacentridae > Acanthochromis > Acanthochromis polyacanthus. Next base: position 19,597,090 of record NC_067123.1, read on the forward strand.
TTTGTCAGAATATGCTCAATATATAAACTAAATAAAGCACTCAGAGAGCGAAGTACTTCACCAAGGCTGCTCAGTAGTTATATCATTTCCAACGGCTGAAATCTAAAAAATAAAATTGTGGCAAAATCTAATCAACTGGTCCTTCACTGGTCTGACTTGCCCTGAAAATGTCATCCAAATCTGTTCATCCATTTAAAAAAATAAAAAATAAAAAAAATAAAATATATATATATATATATATATATATATATATATATATATATATAAATGAATAGATACATACAGAAAGGTTATTGGTAAATTAATAAAACCATCGACCCCTCTTGCTTCAACGAGCCGGCTCATTAGCTTAATGTCAAGTGCCTGTGCTGAGTGCATAGCCGGCTCGAATTAACAATCAGCACCGCATAAAGCTGGGCTCTCTCCTCCTAGCTTGGAAAATCCAAACTGAATCTCCATGTAATCTCCTATCTCCATGTTAGGAGATACAGGAGAATCAGTTTGGCATTGGGCAAATTGAATCGCGTTTCCCTCCCGGGAAAGTTTGGTACGACCAATCATAGCACGGGAGGCGGGAGTTAATGCTGCGTCATCTTCAGCGCCTGGATTACCCATAAAACACCTGCGCACCTCCCGTAGCCAAACACAAACATTAACAAAGTTATTCCTAACACCGCTAATCGTTCGGAAGGAGTCTTTTGTTGCGTAGCCTTTTCAAAAATAAGTGTTGTACTTGAGAGTACCATATGTATTCGCAGATTTTTGTGACAAAAACGGCAGTAATCATTCACCGCGACACTTTCTCGGCTGCATGCCATTGTTGTTTGGACTACATGGACTTCAAGGTCGATTTGTTTGTGCGTCACATCCGCGTTACGCTGATTGGTTCTTTCTCGTTCAAGCTGCATTCGTTAGCCCCTCCTTTTTGAAATCGTCTCCTATCATCATAATGCCAGACTGCCTTTATTTGTATTTATATTAATGCATAAATAAAGTCAGTCTGGATTTTCCAGGCAACTCTCCTCCATGCCGACGCTGCACTCCGTACTCTGCACTCTGGACTCTACAAGCCGCATGCTGTCACTCTGCTGTCTGGACTCTGTTTCATGCTTCACATCCCGCCTCATGCCGCCTGCTTCTCACCATATGCTCGTCATTACCTGGACTCCGCTTCATTCAGTTTGATTACCCTGTCGGCTCCACTTTCCCACCTCCGTCTGCTCTTGGACAATCTGCTCCTCGGCCATCGCCACGCCCCCCCATCTCCCGCTCCCTCTACTCCGTTCCCCACTGACCTCGTCTCCCGTTCTCCGGACCTTTCAGTGAGTTCCCTCCTTGGTTAGTTTAGTTTTATGTTCAGTTTTTACCTCGGCCTTCGGGTCCGCCTTTAGTTCAGTTCAGTTCATTTCTCCATTCTGCTGTTTTCCCTTGCTTCCCTGATTAAGAGTTTTTGTTATACATATACATATATTTATTTATTAAATCATCCTTAATTCACCCGCCTGTCTGTGCCTGCTTCTTGGGTTCGCTCATCGGTTCATGACAGTTAGAGCCAACAGCTGCTTGATTCCCTTTGGTTTATAACTCTGCAAGTGGGAAGGAAAGCAGTTGCACCCAGGCGTGAACTGACCGTGACGTCACCCGTTGGTTTCAACGCCGAGAAAATGAAGCCCGGATTTTGCTACTTCCTGGTCGCCATTTTGGATTTTTGGGAGCCAGTGACGTAAGAAGCGTCATCAAACAGGCTGGACCGGAGAGCAACTTGGGGCAAGACCAGTCAATGGGACTGTCAATCAAGTATAGCCATGCCCCCTGGTTCCGCCAACTTTAACGATTTATTTAAAATTCAGTATTGATTTATTTTAAGATCGGCCACCTGATCTCTCAGAAAAAAAATCCTGAGCTGTAGAAAATCATTCTATCAAATTTTATTTTTTCCAAAAATGAATTGGGGTCTATGGAGCAAAAGCTTTTTGGAGCCAACCCTAGTGGACGGCGTGATATTGCAAGTTTTTGACACTTCCGGGTGGGCTTCAATTTTGGAGCCAGATGCTACATCCATCTTTATATACAGTCTATGGTTGCACCAGATCAAAAGGTTCTGCAGGAGGAATAGCAGAAGAGCAGCTCAGAGATGAAACCAGTCGCCAGTCAATGCAGGGCTCTAAAAACAAATAAATGAATCTTAGAATCAATTCTGCACTTCACTGTCAACCAGTGAGGAGAGGCCAGATCAGGAGAGATATGCCCTCTCTCTGAGGAGTCTCGCTGTTGCATTCAGAAACAGCTGCAGGCGAGATAAGGTTGACTGACTGACTGATTCCCACAGAACTGCACTAGTTAAAGTGGGAGGAAATAAAAGCGTGAACTATTGTCTCTAAGCTATTGACGGACAGAAAAGATTAGATTTTAGGTAATCTCAGGTGGATGATGATGGTGATGATTGCTGAGTAGATTTTGTTGTCCAATTTTAAACAAGAATGAAAGACAACACTGAGATTTCTTGTATGGGCCTTTACATTCAGTGCCAGGAGACTGACTGAAGTGTTGGCTGTTTGCAGGGCTGAAGATTAAAATCTATGTTTTCTTTTGTTTGACTGGATCGAAGCTTTCTGCCATCCTGGATGCCCCATCCTCAATACAATTTAGAGGAGAGTTCGCACTGCAGGGGTCACACAATTACAGTGAAAGGTACAGTTGGAAATCATCAGCATAACAATGGCAAAAAATATATTTTATAAGAACAGACCACAAAGGAAGCATTTACTTGGAAAATAGAATAGCACATAATATGTTGCTTTATAGTAACCCACAGGAGCTGGACATAGAAGAGGAATACATTCGAAATTCTAATTGTCTGTGTTGAGGTAAGAGGAGGACCTGTCCCTGAACGCCAACAAATGGGGATAGTGAGCAGAGATGCAGAAGAATAAAAATAGTATCATTTCCAGAGTCTAAAGATGAGAACAAACCATTTGTCATCAGGAAGTCAGACTGTATACTCGAGGGAGATGAGAGAAAGCTATCAGAGAGAGTGACAGCAAACTTAACCTTCAGAACCTCAAAACTCCTTGATGAGCTTGAAAAGCATGCTTTCTGAAAAAGAACAACAAAAAAATTAGAAAAGCATTCAGAGACCACAGTACAACCAAGGTTGTTCATTCCATCATATGGCATTGTCAGAAATGCAGCATTTTTTTTAGGAATGCAGCATTGGTTTGTTAGATGATCAGAAGTCACGACAACATAAAATGTGGCCATTAAATATAGATGCACCCACATTAAATAGGTAGCGGGCGGCGGGAATTGATCACTTGTTGTCATAGTTACAGTGACGACATGCCACTATCTCGCAATGATACAGAAATCTTCAACAAATGCATGGATTCAGACTATAAGCTGCATCACTGCCAAAATCTAATCAGTTAATCCAAATGCGTTTGTCCTTTTTTGAGAAATGTGAACAGACAGACAGACAGCAAACAGACAAACAGATGGACAAACATATGCTGATCATCACATAAGTTCCTTGGCAGAGTAAGATAAAAAAGAAGTCAGCAATGTTCTATCATTCCTTAGAGTCAGACACTTTTCAACTTTCTGATGGTCCTGGAATGTACCATGTGTGTCAGGATCCTCTCCTCACCCTATTCTTGCCTGACATCCCAAATATTCCATCTGTCTCCCTTCTGTTTTTCTCCCTCTTTTTCTCTCCTGTGTCTCCCTCCTTTTTCTCTCCCTCTCGTGTTCTCCTCTCCCTCTCTCTCTGCTCTCCCTCCTCAGCGCTTCACCTGAGTGGGTGTGGCCTCACAGCTGCTACCACTCAGGTGATTAGCTTCATCAGGAGACCCGGACAGCTGAAACTGATTGCCAAAATTACACCTGCCTCAATAAAGACCAGCTGAACCATCCACACCCTGCCAGATTGTCGAACTTGACTACCTAGTCAGTACTTTCTAGCCACCCAAGAAAGGTACGTTGCAATCTGGAGGTTTTTAACATCTTCTGTCTCTCTCCTGCCCAGACTCCTGCTGTCCGGGTTCTCATCTGCTCTGTCACCTAGGGACACCCCCGGAACCCATTCAGCCCACTTAGTAAAAATAACACGTCAGTTTAAACTTCAGATATTTGAGCAAAATAAGTTTCTGGTCCAAACATTAATCAAAAATGAACTCTGCAGATACTGCAAGAAAACAAAAATAATTCAGAGCTCTCTGTACTATCTTTTCAGATTAACTGCAGGCTGTGTTCACACAATAGAGAAGAAAAAGCAAGAAAGACAGAGAGAAATAACTGTTTTGATCAATAAAATAAATGCAGTGTGGCTCAAAAGTGATATACAGAGGAGGAAGTTGTTCAAAGATACATTCATCTTTTTAGAGTTGGCAAAACGACTAATTTGTAGAGGTTGTGTAAATGTAAATAGCTGAAAATCTACAGTATGGGGAGCTGTTTAATCTTTTATATTGGTAACACCTGCGTTTTGCAAAAATGTTGTACAGGCTGATTTTAAGTTTTTTTCAGTTTTTTCAAAACAAGTTATTTGTTCTACTGACTTTACAGAACTTTAAAATAGGCTCCAGCTTATTGTTTAGATGTCAGCCCAAAATGGTACTGTTTTGGTTTTCTCATTGCTCTTCCATAATGATGTAAATTAAATTAAAATTTTAAAAAATTAAAAAAAACCTCCATGTGCAGCATGGCAGTCAAACACAGTGGAGCTGCTAAAAAGCCACAAAAGATCAGAGACTCCACATGGATGATAGCGTTTCTTTGTAACTGCTGGAAGAAGTTTGCTGTTGTGTTCACAAAGAGCGGTGTGTAAGATTTACTATGGTGGTGTTGCAGTTGGCACCTGAGTCACACTCTCAGAACCTACAGAGGCATCATTTTAATATATATATATATATATATATATATATATATATATATATATATATATATATATATATATATATATACATATATATATATATAAGCACATAAAAGGCGAAAGTTTCCTGACTTTCAGTTGTGTAACTTGGCTGCTCAGTCAGGAGCTATTTGGACATGGATAAAAAGACCAAGAACACCCTCTGGTATGGAATATAATTGAAGCCTCATACAGTTGAAGCAGTCTCAAGTATTCCATTTATATGACAGTCAGAAGAAGGTAACTCTAAACCCAATGATAAAACATGTTTCTTATATATGGCATGAAATTGGATGAAGTCTCAAACTGTTCACAAAATATAGATTGACTCCATTCCATTTAAATCCTATTTTACCCAGGGCACTGAGAGGTGCCATCACTAAAGACTGGTTTAACAAAAGTATGCGTGCATTTGGACTTCTATATGAGCATAAAAATCTACAATCCTTTGAAGAACTGAGATTCTCTTTTGGGCTGCCACTGGCACATTTTTTTAAAAATAAAAAATATCTCCAAGTTTGAGATTAAATGTGGATACAAGAGGTTGGGAAATTAACCCCCTAGTGGGTTTTAGGACAGATGAAAGAATAACATAAACCTTAAGATTTCACTGAAATTAAAGCTTCTAATATTGGCAAAGCTTTGAAGACTCTGTACTTTATAAAATTTGCTATGGCTCTCAAACTGTAACAACTAACACAAACTTTGCAGTTTCACGTTTTACACAGAGCTTCCCTGACATCTCGGAACCTTTGTAAGATAAGTAGTTACTCAAGTTGTTGTGCTGGAGGACTGTATGACATAGAATTGTGCACAGACACACTCAAAATCTATGTTGGACATCATTAAAAGAATTATGAGGGATGAGATGCAATTAAAATTGATCAGATTAGCTCTAATTGCAGATATCAAACATGTAAAGCATCACAGCCTCTGTGCACCTTCTCAAAAATGCCCTTTTACTTTGAGGATACAAAGATTTCACATTAGCATAGTTCAGGCTTAAGTTTTCAGTTACATCAGATGAACAACACACCTCAATACTGCGTCCATAAAAAGTTCAACTCTCAACAAAGAATGAAAAAGGTGATGCGAGTCTATCAACTGTATGAACTTCACTATGTGAAGTTTGGCCACTTATGGAGAAACTGCAAAATTACTAAAGCTTAAACAACTTAACACCCTTACACAATATCTTAGTCTGTCACATCTTAATACGCTGCCAGACTGATTTACATGTCAAAGCAGGAAAACTGCAGCATGCACACAATGGAACTCCAGGACGGAAGCATAATGAAACTTTTCATGACTGTGAAGACTGTGAATATGCACAGTGAGCTCCTAGCTGAGGTTGACTGAGCTGTAAAACGTAACTATGTCATCCCTAATAACTAGTAATAACCGGGGGTCTGTCGCTGTCAGGTGCTTTACTGGTTTAAACCAAAACTAATGACATTCCCATCAGCTTCAGCTGGCAGAGCTGTGTTGCTCCTCTGCAGTAATAATGTTCATTGGGACTGCAGATGCTGCCATTGAACTTTCCCAAAACATAAACTGACTAAAAAAAAACACATTTAAAATTTTCCATTGTTTATATTCAGTGGAAAAGCCAGGTGTTTAAAAAATGACCCAACTACACACAGTATTGGAAAATTACAATGACAAAATGCAAACCGAGAGATAACATCTCTAACTAGAAAAGCATTCAGAGAGCGCAGTACTCCACCAAGGCTGTTCATTCCCCCATATGGTGTTGTCACAAATGCAGCATTTTCTTTACAAATGCAGCATTTTTTTGTTAGTTATTGATGATCAGAAATCACGGCAACATAAAATCTGGCCATTTAATATAGATGTACCCACAAACAAAATGACTTTGCACTGAGCACAGGCATGTGTTATGCATGTGTACGTTTTGTACGGATACCGAATCACGTGACCTAAATATGTATGGGCAGCGGGAATTGATCACTTGTTGTCATAGTTACAATGACGCCGTTGATGGGACTTGGAAACACCCTCACAATTTAATCACCTGTTCCTTCTATCATTTCCAGCAGATAAGTCCCGATAAGTCTGCACCAGTCCATTTGTTGTAGGATCGCTGTCCTGTGATCATCAGCTGACTTTTCCTAGTTGCAGTGACACCATGCCGCTATCTCGCAATGCTAGGAAAATCCTGAACAAATCTGTGAATCCAGACTATAAGCCAGATCACTGCCAAAATCTAATCAGGTGGTCCTTGTGTCATTTCTGACCTTCCCTGAAAATTTCATCCAAATCCATTAATTACATTTGAGTAATATTGCGCACAGACAAACAGACAAACGTGTGTCAATCATCAAATAACCACATAGCCACATTCTTTGGCAGAGTAATAATGGCACTAACATGTGCACGTCCACATGTACGGGGCACAACTGACTTCTTCTTCAACGTCCCTTAGTTATGCCTCTAGTTATGCTGCTATAGGCCTTTGCTGCTGGGGGACCTCTCTCGGTGCACTGAGCCCTTCTGTCATTACCTATGCATTTACTATATTTGCATTATTGCACTGCATTCACTTAGTGTTACCCCACGTTCCTTCCCAAGTGTCCCTGGTCTCAGAGCTGGATGCTTGTGGTCCGTGGTTTCTGTCCCACCAACTGGCTTAATCTCCATCATGTCCACTGTGGAATGCTGCTGCTGTCCTTCCTCCAGCCCACTGGTTCCAGCTGTCCATTTCCACCACTCTACTCTGCATCACCCTTACTATACTTGACATGCTCATCTATGCACTGTTTGCATCTTACTACCAGCAATTTATGTAGTATATTTAATTCCAGAGCCTTACACCATAATGGTAAACTTATGAATCACTCTGTATTCATTATGCATCACTTTGTACGTATTATTTATGTTTCTCATACCATGCATGTATGCCAATGTGTTTCTTGTCCCCTACCCTATCGCTTCTCCTGTCCCTTCCCCTCTACTTCTTCTGACTTTGTCCCTCTCAACCTGGCTGGCCAACAGCAGATGGGTCAACCCCATATGAGCCGGGTTCTGCTCAAGGTTTCTTCCTGTTAAAATGAAATCCTTGTATCAGATCATGCAGATCAGTTGATGGCTAGCATGCGTTCAGCACTCTCCCAGATCTCCCAGAACATACATGATGACATTCTGTTGGTCAAATAGTGGCTCACAGTTATGAGTTATTACTAAGCTGTTGACACACAGATTAAGTTGTTAATTTACGATCATTGTCAAGGTAATGACAGCAGCTGTGCAGTGAGAGATCGGCTTTATTTACACTGGAATGGGTGGAGAGAGACGGTGTGGAGGAAACACACGTCTGTCAGGCTGTCATTTAGGAGGGGCAGTTGTAATGTTCTGATGTTAAATGCACTTATTATATTTCTGGTGATTTATTATGTTTATTTTTGCAAGCGATCAGACTGATGGATGGGATTAGTCAAAGCAAGAGACACTGGAGATAGAATCATTCATTACTAAAAATTGTCCTTTTGTTATTTCACTGCCTGTCATTCTCATTAAGATTATTTTAGATCTACGAAATAAAGTTGGGATTATTGATAGTAGGGGAGATTTTTCTTTTTTTATGTGGAATGTGGATTGAGATGGTTTGAGAAAGCAGTGAAGGAAGCCACCTACGTTAAACTGAACCAGCCACCTCTACAACATCACTTCTCAGGTAATTGTAATGCAGTCTGAAGATCCCTTCTTAGGCATCTTCACCACTTTTAAGACCATCAGCCAAGTCAGTCTTGAGCTGTGAACAGGCAAACACTTCAATTGTGAACCATGAGATGGGTGTCATGGGATGAACAATACATGTATTGTATCCCTTCCAGGTAATTAGAGCTGAGAAGTCTTTTGAATGCAAGGGGAAAGGCCCAAACAGAAGTCCAGGTGTTTTCTACTGAAGCACATTCCAGCAGATAATGATCTCTCTCTGCCGCTTAGTTTAGGGCTATTCAGAGCTGACAGAAACTGCCCACATAAACTCATAGACTGATGCAGAGCATTGACATAACATTAGCTAGCCTTAGAGGAATGTTGCCTGTTATGACTGTGCCAAGTAACGCGGCAGAGTAATAAGAGATCATATGATGATCAACATACATTTGTCTGTCTGTGTGCAGCATTACTCAAAAGTGGAAGGTGGATGAAATGTTCAAGGAAAGTCAGAAATGGGGCGGCATAGCTCAGTGGGTAGAGTGGCCGTCTTGCAACCGGAGGGTTGTGGTTCGATCCCCTGGCCCGTTGTGCTCATGTCAAGGTGTCCCTGAGCAAGACACCTAACCCCTAATTGCTCCTGATGGGTCGTGGTTAGTGCCTTGCATGGCAGCTCCCGCTATCAGTGTGTGTGAATGGGTGAATGTGATGTATCATGTAAAGTGCTTTGGATAAAAGCGCTATATAAATACAACCATTTACCAGAAATGGCACGAGGACCAAGTGATTCGATTTTGGAAGTGATGTGGCTTATAATCCGGAGTAACTATAACTACAAGTGAACGCTACGTCAGATGCCTACGGACTATCACATGATTGCGATCCTACGACAAATCCACCGCTGAAGACTTATCAGGACTTCCATCCATCCATTCTCTATACACCACTTTATCCTCACTAGGGTCGCGGGGGAGGGCTTGAGCCTATCTCAGCTGACTTGGGCGAAGGCAGGGGACACCCTGGACAGTTCGCCAGTCTGTCGCAGGGCTACATATACAGACAAACAATCACAATCACATTCATACCTACAGGCAATTTGAAGTTATCAATTAGCCTCAGCATATTTTTGGACTGTGGGAGGAAGCCGGAGTGCCCGGAGAAAACCCACGCATGCACAGGGAGAACATGCAAACTCCATGCAGAAAGATCCCAGGCTCAGGCCGGGACTTGAACCGGGATCTTCTTGCTGCAAGGCGAAGGTGCTAACCACTATTCCACTGTGCAGCCCAGATAAATTCCATGTATGTGTTAACTTACAAGCATGTGTAAACTTACATGGCAGTTAAGAAAATAAATAGATGATTCTCAGGTTACAACCTGTGTTGACAGTATGTCTCACCTGAATGTCTAGCGTCAGTGTTTTTGCTGGTGTTAAACAAAACTGTTATTGAAAATGAATTCTCTCTTTTCTGCACATTTACACAAGTGAGACGGCACACCTGCACGTTGTGACAATGATCCCTGTTAGTCAAGTGACTGGTAAATTTAAAGCAACACATTTATGACCCCTCTTCTATCTGCCAACCCCATAAAGAAATTTATTTCTTCATTCCCCATATGCCTGCACAGTCATCGTCCACAGCATCCGGGTGCGTCGTGTTCCAGCTCGTGTGTGTGTGTGTGTGTGTGTATATATGTGTGTGTGTGTGTGTGTGTGTGTGTGTGTGTGTGTGTGTGTGTGTGTGTGTGTGGTCCGGGTGTTTGCACAGTCACACTATCACGGTGTATCATGACATTTGAGAAGAACTTGTGAAGAACCACAATACAAGCAAAGACGAATGCTAAGTATGTGGGATTTTTTTTTCAAAATGTAAAAATTGCGCCACATACAAAACATTTTTTGACAAGATGGATCATGCTTTCAATGCTGTATACTGACAAACAAAAGACTTGAATTGATGCACTGAAAAGTTTCCAAGAATGACACAACTCAAAACATAACAAACTAGAAAAGCACTCAGATAGCGTAGAACTCCACCAAGGCTGTTCATTCCCCCATTTGTCATTGTCAGAAATGTTGCATATTTTTGTAGAAATGCAGCACTCAATGAACCTCAAACTACATGAGTTACTAAAGGACTTATTGCACATCTGCATAGATCACATTTATGCAACACAAGTCCAAATGCTCATCAAATCCTTGTTCGATTTATCTCTGAGTTTTGTCCATTGGAAGTAACATGAATTGTTAGTCCACTACTTAAAATACACCGACACTGAATTTGTTCACCACTTTTCAATCACAGCATTAAATGATGCTTGTTTTACATCTTGCTTTTTCCACCACTTCTACTAAGTTTGGAGAACAGGTTGAAAACCTTGGGCTCTTTGCCATATTCCTCGACTCATTCCAAAGCAGTTTCTATGGACATGGACTCAACTTAGACAATTAACAGGTTTATTTATAGCTTTAAACAGTGCAGAAAACACTTGAAACTAAAGTAACTAAGAAAGATAACCTTAAGGGTTGCTAGAAAGGGAAATCTGCAATAGAGGCTACTGTTCTCTGAAACTAAAACTAACAGACCCAAAGGTATAGCAGTAATTTACAGAAACTAAAAAAAAAAAACTTGGCAGAGAGTCAAAAGTAAAACTTAGCTGCCAAGGTTCAGGGGTTGATCTGGGCAATCAGTCAGTTTTTATTTCATTCATTGACAAAAGGAAAAAAGAAAAAAACTGTTCAATACAATCAACAAAAGTTTCCAAACTTCTGAATGAAAGGGAGCAGAAAGAAGAATAAACGTATGTAATAAGTAATGCCGGATGAAGTCCAGCAAAGAGGCTGGAATGGGGAACCAGGATGGACAGGGCAGAGCAGTCGGCAAGCTGAGCTGAGCAGACCAGGGTTGGCAGTGGTAGAGCAGGGGTTGTGGCTTTCACCAGGAGGGTGCGTGTGCAGAGGTCAGAGGAGATGTTTCGGCTGGAGTGGAGGCTGTAAATCCTCTCCACTGTGGCAGGAGTTAGATGAGGCAGGAAGCAGGTCAGAGAGCTGGAGGCAAAGCAAATAAATGTTGGCCAAGGCATTTTTCAGAGGTAGCAACATTCACTTGGTGACCAGAACAGGACTGACTGAGTAGCAGAGTCTGCATTCTGGCGACGAGTGGATGAGTGAGGTGGATGATTAAGTGCAAAGCGCAGGTGGCTCAAACTCCTTTGCAGCTGTTGACATGACGACATCCAGAGAGAGGAGGAGGAAGAGAGATGGAAAAAGAAAGAGTTGTCCACTTGTCAGAGGCAGGGGCCCTGACAAAAATCACCTGCCAGTGGTTTTATTCTTGTGGCTGACTGATATAGAGCACATGTACACGTAATCATAATCAGACAGACTGTGGTACCAGCTGCAGTAAATAGTGACATGTGAGACTGTCCTATCTCATGCTTCAAGTCAACATTTGCTTAAGTGTTAAATAAACAGTACTCCCTTTTTCCTAATACTGACTGAGTGCTTTCAGTTACCAAACCGGCCAGTGTTTTGCTTTGTCAGTGAACAACTTGTAATAGACAAGGCAGGGCTCCAGACTCAAATTTTACTATGACATCATGTCTCTGAAATCCTAGCACCAGTACCAGAAAAAGGCTCTGTTTCTGTTGTTTCATAAAAAAAAAATTGAAACGCAACAGAAACAGAGACATGTCATAGTGAAATTTGAGTCTGGAGCTCTGCCTTGTCTATTACAAGTTGTTCACTGACAAAGCAAAACACTGGCCGGTTTGGTAACTGAAAGCACTCAGACAATATTAGGAAAAAGTGAGTACTGTTTATTTAACACTTAAGTAAATGTTGACTTGAAGCATGGGATAGGACAGTCTCACTTTTTTCTGGTTGCAAAAAAAAAAGACTTATCACACAAAAAATGAAGTGCCCTGCATGTGGACACCACATGAAAATGAAGAAAACTGACAACTACAAGGGATGGATATAGGTGGTAAGTTACTCAATGGAAATTTCATCACCTCATTAACTTCACTTACTGAAATTTCATCATTATGCTTCTTTCTACTTTTGGCCGTTTGCCTTGAATAGATATCATCAGTAAAGCACAACCACACTATACAACTTTGAGGGATAAAACAGTCTCCCAAGCATGATTAACAGAACCAAGGAACAGATGAGTTGAGGAATAGGTCTAAATCAATAGCAAGACTCTTCTCTGTTGTTCCCAAATAGTAGAAAAAATTACCAAACTCCATATGAACCACTGTCCCTGTCTACTTTTTAGAGCCATTAGAAGACTCAACTGCTCAGGAAACTGCACTCCTGAGTCAGAGGGTTGATGGCCCAGCTCTTAGTGAATACCTAGCTCTGACAGCGTTAATGCTTCTTGATATTACTGATTCATTGTTAGTTGTGGTTAATTAATTTAAAAAAATATTCTGGCTCTAGACTGCGGCATATGCAGTCCATCAAACTACATGCCTTTGTTCACTCTATGCCACACAGTGTCAGGATTCTGCCCTGTTGCTGCCTTTTGTTCCTTTCCCACTTTTCTTCCCTTTTTCTTCTTCCCCTCGTTTGGATTTAACCCTTTTGGGGGCCGTTTACACAAGGACGCTTGCAGGTAAAAACGGCAAAATATTTCAACAAAACACCCTACCGTTTATACGAGGACAGCGTTTTGGGGGGTTGAAAACGCAAAAATTTGAAACCGGCCTCCAGAGTGGAAAAGTAGAAAACGCTCCGCCGTTACGTTTCCAGCAAAACGCAAAACTTTGCCAAGATCTGACCACATCGCATACGCGATTACGTCACATACGTGCTTTGGTTTGCCGGCCGGTACAAGGACGTAAACAAAGATGTGTGATTATTTCCATCCTTCTTACCTTCAAGCAACTCTGGCAGCTCTATGTACACTACAGGAGTCGTACCAACAAACGTACAGAATCTGTACAGATTCCATTCATCAACATTTACCGCGGCGGAGATCCGAAAAGGGAGATAGTAGGCATGCGCGTAGACATGGCAGAGTTTTATCACAGCGCCACCCAGCTGCCTGGCATGCATATCCAATCGAATTCCACACACTATAGAGTCACCGTATATACGCAGATTTCCTTCAAAACCGCTCGTCTAAACGTGAAATGACAAGACGCCACTTTTGCGTTTTCTGTTAAGATGGTCCTCGTGTAAACGGCCCCTTGGATTCTATTTTTCTTTTGACCTAAGCCTGTTTGTTCCCTCAGTGTTTGTTGCCCTTCTGTGTGTGTTCCTGCTTGTGTGTCTTTGTCTCCCTCTGTCTGTGGCCCTTCTCTCCTGTCACTCGTCCTCTGGTTCTGTCACCTGCTCTGATTGCTGCACGAGCGTCAGCTGCCACTAATCAGTCAGTTCATCTCACCTGGTCCCCTTCCCTCCTATTTAAGCCTTGCCTTCCCCTCAGTTCTTTGCTGGCGCATAGTTGGATCAACATGCAGCTTCTGACTCCACTCCCCACTTTCCCCACACCGCTGGATTATCAGTTTGTTGGACTTTGTCATTTTTCACCTTTTTCTGGATAACCTCTTTGGACTCAATGTGTTTGTTTGGACTTCAGTTTGCGCTTACCTTAGTCGTTGTCTCTCCTTATGTAAGTACCTTTTTAGTCTTGTCGTTTTGCCACAACCTTGCTTTGTTTTTGTGTCCACCTCAGTCCCGCTTTCTGTTAGTAGTGATTTTTTTTTTTTTTTGATTGTTAAAAAATCTTTTAACCATGCCCAGTGTTCTGTCTGTAATGTCTGCCCCTGGGTTCTCCACACCCCATAATCCTTACACACAGGCTGAAATTTTGGTTTTGTTGGATGCTTTAGTCAAAAGTGCCATCTGCTGAATGTAATTGTGTTATATTAATTTTGTTTTTTTTAAGCTAGGCTATTTTTATATGTGAAATAAATGGTAATTTGAAATGCGAAATTGGGTAGTGTGTTTCTGCACTACCAAATATGTACAGAACTTTAAAACAAAGCATTCACTTCTGTTATAATTCTTATATATATATAATCACTTTCTTTTGTCTTCTCTACAGGAGATGCAGGAGAAAAAAATCATGGAGACATCTGCAGATCCATTAGGAGTGGCTCAATATTTGAAGGTTCCCACTTGAAACTTTCAGTTTGGCTTAAAATAATGCACAAGTGAGTATCACATGCTATTATTTCACACAAAGTGTATCTATCAATGTATGCTTTGTGTGTTATCATTTGTCATGGTTGGCATGTAGTCATTTGTCAAATACTTTCTGGAAGTATTGCAGTATCACAGAAAGTATCAAACACTTCTGCTTTAGTTGATGCATTTCCTGTATTTGGATTGCACTTGATTCACTGTATCACATAATGGGGTTAAGGGCAGTGGATTGCTGTCATAGGGGGAAGTCAGACTTTATTGTAATTGAAGCTTGTGGACTGAACTTATGTCGGAAAGAGTGGTGCTCCTTTTTGGGCTTCCTGTGTAATTGAGCTCATCCCTGTTATAAACCTACATAACCACATAATTTCAACAGAAGCTCTGTTTTGTCTTACCAATGTTGTGATGGATTGCCCAGATATAGTTATTAATTAGTTAAATAATAGCTGACAGTGTTTTAACATTTTCACCTGTAGGAGACTCATACCCTTAGCTGTTCATACAGTGGAAGTATTTAGAGAGAAATAGCTCCACTCTTCATTATTCTCATATTTAATAATTTCTCATAAGTAATTTTCTCATATTTTCTCATAAGTAAAACTAAAAAATGTAGTTGGCGAAGGAAGGTTTTGGGGAAACACTTGAATAATCTTTACATAATAATCTTGAAGAAGTTCATTTATAACAGAAGTACAACACAGATGATGATGTGGTCGATGACTTAAGTGTATTATATCTATCCTGTGTAACGTTTTATTACAAGTGTGTCTCCAGTTTTGCCCAAGGTATCAGGAGGAGACATGTTGATCTCATTGAGGATGGCATTTGTGGAAGCAGCACATCAGTAACAAAAGTTTATGACAGCCTCCGTGAGACCTGTGTTCAAGCAGTGAAGCGCCATGGGAGGAGAAAACTGAGGACTGGAGGGCAACATGCTTTTGTGGTTATAGATGAAGCAAATTCTGCCACAAACGAAAGGTATTGTACAAGCTGTAATTGTGTAGTTTTTATGCTGTGCGTGTGTGGCATAGCAGCCATGTTTGACATCCATGGGACAATATGCTTACTACTTTTCCTTGTCTATTTTTATGTAGTACAACCGTGGTAGGTTCGGAAGAACTTGGAGAAGATCATGGGTTTTTGGGATGCTGGAGGTAGCAGAGGCACGCCGACGTCCTATTTTGAAGCTTGGCAGGCGACATACTAGAAGGCAATTGAAACATATTATTGCTAAATACATTAGGCCCAGAACTGAAGTAATTAGTGACTGCTGGCGGGCCTACAGCAACCTCCAACAGCAAGGCTACATGCATTATCCAGTTAACAATCGGCGTTATTTTATCCATCCGCAAACAGGGGCACACACTCAGCACCTTGAGCGTGCATGGCGTACATACAATGGGCTTGTTTTTAGGTACAGGGGTAACATGTCAGAGCAGTCTGTCAAGAGAATGCTGAAATTTATTGAGTGGAACTACTGGCTGGGGAAAATCACATCGACATGGACCAATTGGCCACCTGTTCCATGACATAAGGAAAATGCACAAAGTGTGAGTTATTCGTAAGCTATGTTTGTGTTCTGGCAAAAGTTTGATGTGACTGTTTGCGGTGTTGTGTAAAGAAGTTGAAAGATGCTTGTAAGAAGTGTGTGTGTGTGGGGGGGAATTGTTTTTGTAAAATACTTGTACTTCTCTTTTCTTTTTTTGGCTAATCCAAATGTCATATTGTAAAAATCACATGTCTATAATCTTTTGTATTTTATATTTTTAAAAAATCATTACATATAGACATACTACATGGGCCTGTTTCACGAAGCAGGTTCAAGAAACTCTGAGTTTCTTCCTTAACTCTGAGTTGATCTGAGTTTACGGTTTCACAACGGCTGGTTTGAGTTGGTTTAATAATAATATATATACATATGTGATTATTTAGTTCTCTTTTTTTGTCTTTTGGCCCCTTCACACCACAAAAGACCATGTAACTGTAAGTAGGCAATACTCCAAAGATTTATCCAAATGGTACTTTAAGTTTTATATAGAGGTATGTTACTGATAGTTCTCTTCCCATTCACATTTCTGAACATTCTGGTGGAATATAGAGTGTGACATTTAGCCTACACTGAAGTATTGCACATTCTCATCCCTTTTAACAGAGCATGGCTGGACAGCAGCAGGATGGTCCCTCAACGTCCACTGCACAGACTGACACAGGGAGCTGGATGTTCAGGAAACACCAGAGGTTCATTCTGTGGAATTCATGTGCAACTGTATAATTTAATGTCCTATGTATTCCCAGTTATCAGAACAGATTTACAAACTGCATTTGCTGAGAAAAATCCAAAAATGGATTAGGAGGTCAGATCTGGAAATTGAAATACTGGAGCACAAGTTAGAGGTTGGGTGATGGTTCCAGGTGAATTATGTTAACTACTGGAACATTAACTGAACTATCTCTTTTATTTGTAGGAAATAAAGAAGACCAAATGCAATGTGCATTCCGTCTTTATTTGCTGTGGTGGTGATGATGGTGACTTAAACTCTAAAGTGATTATTGCATACGGTGTCTCTGACTGCTCTGCTGTCCTGGATAGCTGCAGGTGGATGGGCTCATCATCTGGGTCTTCAGTTTGTAGGGCAGGGTGTTGCTCTCCTCTAATAGTGGTAATATTATGAAGAACAACACATGCCACAGTAATATCACAGGCCCTCTTAGGGGTCACCCTGAGGAGACGTAGGCTCTGGAAACGGGCTTTCAGCAGGCCTATGGTCATCTCCACCCGGGCTCTGGTCCTGCAGTGAGTCCAGTTGAAGTTCTGTTGGGGGCCTGGTTCAGGGTCAGGGTATGAGGTCATCAGCCTGGGTTGGCATGGTAACCCCTGTCACCCAGCAGAAGGCCATCAAACTCTCCTGTAATGTATAGTGGATACATCAGAGTATATTAAAGGAGGGAGACAAGAGAATTCTATTGTGAAAATCTTTAGGCTGCAGTCTGTTGCTCAGGTTAGACTCTCCATAAATCCTGGAGTCATGAACAGACCCAGACCACGTGGCCTCCACATTAGAAATGATGTATGCAGCATCACATCTGATCTGGACAGTGCAGAATGACAGATGTTGAACTATGATGCAGTCTTTAACATTTAGAAACAGTAGTCAGTCTACCTGTAGCCTACCTGCACATTTATGCTGTGAATGGACTTCCTATTCATGATGTGAGGGAGCTGTGATGGGGATGTGTGTGCATCTATGCAGCCAATCACACTGGGAAATCCTAAAAGAAATTAAAATGACTAATCCCAGTCTGAGGTTGCAGCACAATGTCATTAACAGAATATGATTTAAAATGAATTTAACAGATCTCTACA
The DNA here is from genome assembly GCF_021347895.1 of Acanthochromis polyacanthus. Taxonomy (NCBI): domain Eukaryota; kingdom Metazoa; phylum Chordata; class Actinopteri; family Pomacentridae; genus Acanthochromis; species Acanthochromis polyacanthus. The sequence continues at coordinate 19,615,201 of NC_067123.1, forward strand.
TCATTCACCAGCAATCCTGTGGAACTCCTCCTTGATGCTCTGACAGGTTTATGTCCAGGAAAACCACAATGATGAGTTAAAGTCGTTTCAGGGCCAGGAACACTTTTCTGACTGTCCTCCATACGGTTGCCTTACTCTGCATCTCCGACATCATATAAAAACTTCCATTTGCAAAGAACCGCAGCGCAACACACAATATCTGCTGGATGTGAGAGCATGACTGGTTGGTAATGTAAATGTAAGGATGGATTAGGTTGTTTATGTAGATTATGGACTTGAAATGATTACGAAACGGTACCGCTCAAACAGATAATTGTCCGGAAATGCGAGAACATTTATGCTCGGTCTGATAATCTACAGACGAATATTTAATTATCTGTGCAGTAATGCTGCTCCTTTATCCACTGGATCGTTAATAAAAGCTGTTCTACGCCAAAACTCGCTCGCTTACTGATGGACTGAATGAGGAAATGAAACAGTGTGTGTGCCTGAAAGAGGGCGGAGACGGAGAGAAACTCGAGGTTTTCTCAGATAAACCTGCTGGCGACCAGGTTCAAGTCATAGTCTGTTACGGCGGTAACTGACCGAGAGTTTAAGTTACCCCTCTTTGTGAAACAGGCTCGAGTTACCCCTCTGTCTCAGGGTAAAGTTACCTCGCTTCGTGAAATGGAAAACTCTGAGTTTCCCTCATTTCAGGGTTAACAAACTCAGAGTTTTCAATGAACCTGCTTCGTGAAACAGGCCCCAGGCCAAAGGTTTGGAAGCAGTATCAAATTTGTACAAAAAAGGTTTAGTTTTAAGTTATTTATCAGGTATTTTAGTTTATTTTTGCTTGGCTTTGCTTTCTGCAATGTAACCTCCTCTGGCTTTAACAGCATGGCATACAGTGCCTTGTGAAAGTATTCGGCCCCCTTGAACTTTTCAACCTTTCGCCACATTTCAGGCTTCAAACATAAAGATATAAAATTGTAATTTTTTGTCAAGAATCAACAAGTGGGACACAATCGTGAAGTGGAATGAAATTTATTGGATATTTTATACTTTTTTAACAAATAAAAACCTGAAAAGTGGGGTGTGCAATATTATTCGGCCCCCTTGCATTAATACTTTGTAGCGCCACCTTTTGCTGCAATTACAGCTGCAAGTCGCTTGGAGTATGTCTCTATCAGTTTTGCACATTGAGAGACTGAAATTCTTGCCCATTCTTCCTTGCAAAACAGCTCATACTCTAAAGCTAACTCAAAATCTGACCTCAGTGATGTCATCCATCTTCCACTTCTTCAGGTTGAACACTGGTTGCACCTCACCTCACAGGAGGGCCTTTGAATTGTCTGTCCAGTGGGCAAACATTTTGCCATGGCTCACATAAAAAGAGATAAAAAGTGGTTTATAGGTGTAACAAAGAAGGTGGTAAATAAGAAGGTGTTAATATTTCCAAGACAATCAATCAAATGTCAAACCTTTTTGTGCTCTCACCTTCCAAGGTCAAAATTCTCCATCAGCATGACACACCACCACTTCCGTAAAGATGGCATGTCCATCTGAAAAGAAATTATTAGCACTGAAAGCCAGAGTAAATGCTACCAGATTTTTTACAGTTTACTTTGACTATGCAGATCAGCTTACCACAGTGAAATCAAAAGGAGCATTTAGTACGGTGTATAGGGCATACTATGAAAAAAAACACATTTTTACGTTAATATCTTTTAAGCACACATATAAATAGCCAATAACCAATGACCAATAATGTTTCCACCATCAACATGAAGATGCCACAGTCATTCCCGTACAGCTGCCTCGGAAAACCCTTTGATGACAAAGAAAAAAGTCAGTCACTGATTTTATACAGCTGTTTAATGTAGATTCCAAATGTTGCATACTGTTACCTGTATGTCCAAACCAATCGTCTCTTTCCACGGTCCAGGATGTATGGACTGGGAAAGGTTTCTAAAAGTGAAAAGACAAGACAGTTAACAACGTGGTTTCTCAAAATCATATAGTAATCATACACGCACAGCACACACCATGCATGTAATTCATATCAGGAACAAACCTTTCCCTTACTTACACGCATGCAGTAGGCTTTTTATGGTTATCATATGAAACTGTATATTTTGGGGTACTGCAAAATTGCAGCTATATTTAGATTGCACCATAAAAAGACTATTGCACAGATCAGAACATGATCTGGTGAAAAAGCAATGTAGAGCTGGGCAATATATCAATAGTCATGAATGACATTGTGGAATTTTTGATACTGTAATGATGGGATTTTATTTTGTCCATACTGCTCAGCCCTACAACAAACATTTTCAGAACAGCATCGGAACATGAACACCGATGAGAACAAAAATGAAACCAAGTTTTTGTTGGTGACCTCAGCAGATCTCTCATTTCCTGATCACCAAATCCAAATTGTGCATGTGCACATTTGAAATCCAGAAAGAGTATCTGTCTTTGTGCTGGCTTCAACACCTATTGTGGTTAATGACATTTCAATTCATCATAGTGGGAGAGGTTAATACAACACAGAAACACAACACTAATGAAACACACACACATTTGAACAATTTTCTGTTTAGAATGAGCCTTGTGACAGTAAAAAAGCAAGCATGATAAAAACGAGTGGCAACAGTGATTCAGGAGGTACAATGGGTGTTTTGGAAGCAGAAAATTCAATCACAAACTCTCCCTGGCTTCTTGAACAAAAACCCTTAACCACACCCTCACATGGCTGCCTCCACCATAAGAATGTGAGTGTGTGAGTATAACAGTAACAATAGTGCTTACAGACAACAGGAAATGTCCGCTTTTCCACACAGGGATAACAATGGAGTCCCTAATGTGAAGGTCTCTCTAATAACAAAGAAAAGATTAAAAGATACAAAAAAGCAAACCTAAACTACATTCTTCATTAAATCCAGTAGTTATACTTAAAGGGAAACTTGAGAGCGGGTTGCATGCCGTTGGCTGTCGCCATGTCGGTACAACATACAAATCGGCCACAAAAATGTACTTCCCCTGCAGAAGATATCGCAAATGTGATTTTACGCATGTAAACATCATGTAAAAGAGACACAGACTTATTCTGAGATCAGACCTTATACCTTTGATTGAGCAATTTTTTCAATGAGCTCAAAACATGCATTTCCTATCTGCAAAAAAAAAACAAAAAAAAAAAACAGACTTTAAGTTGGCAGCCTCAATGACATACATATTTCACATATGAGATCCATTAACTGTTAACTCACAGTTGATTCCATCTCCAGAGTCAAGCCAAGGGTCCTGAAGTCACCACGTGTCAGGCAACTCTTCCCTGTTTTCAAAATTAGCTCTGTCTGTGGCCCCTCAGTATCCAGCACATAGTCGAGCTTGCAGCCAGTTGTACAGTGCTGCACGTCATGCCCTTCAGTCAGTTGAAATATAGAGTGATGCATCTACATAACACAGAAAAAGTAATGTTGAGGTCATAGTATCTACACATTCTAATTAGAAAAAGTCCAAACCGAGAGAACGATAGCGACACATTTCATGTTCAATTAAACGAGTAGCCACTTTACGCGAACGCTAAGACAGCTAACTAGCCACTGTTACCATAACATATTCGGTCATTTACGTGTGTAACGCGATGGGCTATGGAAAGAGTTGAATTATGGAATAAATGAGTAAATGACCAGAGAAGCAAATATTGCAAACCTTGAGTAATGACCGGGTGGAGCACACTTGGAATTTGCCAAGGAGGACAAGACAGGGAGGTGTAGTTATCAAGATTTAATATAGAATGTGAATAAAACTATTAAAAAAATGCCCATGAATAAAAATAGTTGTATCCTAAAAGTCCATTAAAATTCAATAAAAACGAATGGGCCAAAAATGCACAATGTGAGATAAAATACTTAAAACAAACTAAAAAATGGCACCGTCCTTAAGCAGGGGGCTAAAGTACAGTCGGGGATGCAGGCAGCCTTCCGATCCAGGTCGGTGAGGTCCCCTCGGTCACACGCACCAGGTCGCACCGGAGGTGAAGGAAACCGCTGCCCCTATGTGTGTCAGCTCACGACGCCGCTTCACTCGTCTCCACCCGGCTACCTCGTACAACAACAGTGTTAGCTTAGCTCATGTCCGCCAAGTGCTACTACTTTCTCTCTCCCGGTACTTACACGACAGGCAGGGACTTCTCCCTGCCGCTGTGTGTGAATCACGTCGTAATACTTGCGGGCTCGCGGTCTCCGGTGCGTGTGCCTTTCCTTCAGCCCCTTTAGGACGGTTGCGAAGTAGCTTGGCGCCCTTGGCGCCTCTCCGCTGCTCTTCCCTTGGTCTCGGGTTCTCTCTGCTGCTCCCGTTCAGCTGCTTTATGGTCCCTGGCTTCAATCACGCACAGCTGAGAGTGATTGCCCGGGACTCAGTGATTGGGGAAAAATATCATGTGATTTGGGGTGGTCATGGCAACGACAGGTAGGTGGCAACTACTAATTTTACATGCAAATAACCCCAAAACACACAGCAACCCAATAAATCATAAATACATGCAAAGCAAACAATAAAGGTGTAAAGAAAAACACAGAAATAAAATGCCACATCCCCTTGTGCCGGATCACATCCCCCCACATTCTGAGGTTGTCAGTCCCTGCAACATAAAAACAGTTCAGTCCCGATACCGAGCTGGCCGAAATTCGGGCGATTTGATCTCCTCGGGCCAGGGTCCACAAAGTCCTGCCCATTTGGTGCTGGGGCAAAAGATAAAAAAGCCATAAAACACAGGTAAAACAGGCCATTACAACATTCATTCCAACAACGAGGGGTTATGTACAATCTTTATCTTCAACAATCACTACTCCCTGTCCAGAATTTTTACTCCTTCGACTTCTAAGTCAAGTACGGCATAGCCAACATACAGGATTTCCAGACCATTAGCAGCTCTCAGTTTAAATGATACAGGCGTCCTTCTAAGCTTAGCCTGGGTAAAATGTTCATAGAACACGCTCTCAGCCATTAAAGTCACTCGTGACCCTGTATCTAACAGTCCCTCTAATTAACTCCTTCAGCCATGATTTTTATTGTTGGGCATTGGCCTATAAATGCTTCTGTGGCCCTTGTGCCGGATCACACATGCATAGAGCAGCAAGTGAAACAGCAAACATATGCCACCCGTGGATTCGTTTTTTTTGGGATACATAAATTTCACTTACCGTAAATGTACTACACGGAGTTGTGTTACTCGAAAAAATAACACATTGCAGCTGTTAAAGTCCGGAGTCTTGCGCTTCCTCTTCTTCTTCTCTGGATTAAATGGCGGATCGCAAAGGGTATGCATAAAGATGCATACCGCAGCCTACTGTACCGAGTGTGTAACCTCACTGGTTTTCTGTCTGGAGTCCTTTTACAGACGCACAAAAAAGTTGTTTATTCTGGGCCTGACACTGGCGGTGACCTGAGACGGGAGCCTGCACCGGAAGCGGCCTCACACGGGAGGTCTGCAGCTGGACCCCCCTCGAAAATCGAGGACATGAAAAAACAAAACAAACTCCTGCCCCTGAAATGGCGGTTTAGGTTTAAAATGTTGAGTTGATTGTTGTGGTATTGCTATTTTTTCAAGTTGCTTTGCTGTTTAAAATGTAAAATATTTAGTTTGTTATTTAAGATTGTGCTTTAATCAGCGTGCATATTTTGTGTTTTAATCAGAGTGTTTTGTGTTTTAATCAGAGTGTTTTGTGTATTAATCAGAGTGCGTATTTTTTCTCAATGTGTACGTTTTGCATGGTGTTTGTTTGAAGTTCCTGACTAATGTTTTGCATGGTGTTTGAGGTTCCTGACAAATGTTTTGCATGGTGTTTGTTTGAAGTTCCTGACTAATGTTTTGCATGGTGTTTTTTTGAAGTTCCGGACAAATGTTTTGCATGGTGTTTGTTTAAAGTTCCTGACTAATGGTTTGCATAGTATTTGTTTGAAGTTCCTGACTGATGTTTTGCATGGTGTTTGTTTGAAGTTTCTGACTAATGTTTTGCATGGTGTTTGTTGCTGTATTGCTGTTGTTTCCCATTGCTTTGCTGTTGTTTGAATTCTTAAATATTTCTTATTATTGTTATTATTATTATTATTATATAGAAATAAAGTTCTTTACTAATGTTTTGCATGGTGTTTGTTTGAAGATTAAAACAACTCGTCTTTGGTCCATAATTGGACCATGAAGTAGTTGCAGGGGAAGTGCTGGGTACTTGCAGGTAAAGTACTCAGTAGTTGCACAGTAAGTGAAGCCAACAAGTGTTCACTTTATAATACAGCCTGGTTCCCAGTTGTTGACCAGTAGTTATAGGTAAAGTGCTGGGTTGTTGCAGTGGAAGTACTGGATAGTTAGACAGTAAGGAAAGACAAGGGTGATCTTAAGGGCTGGGTAACTCTAAAAGGTGAATTGGTATCTCTGAAAAATAAAGATATTGAATAAATAAATAAATAAATAAAGATGTTTTGTATGTCTGCATGTCTTGTCATTATTATGTGAAACACATACTCATCAATACGTTACAGTATTTCAGTCTATCATTGGTCTACACAATCTGTAGGGGTCCATGGTGATTCTTAAGAGGAAGTGGCACGTCAAGGTTTGTACAGTAAACGCATATGTTCAGGAAAATGACACTGTTTTGATAAGTACATGGTAAAACACGGGAAACTACAGTGTAAGAATCCAGGACACTGTAAGACACCAGCGTTAGTACCCCATAAGAGTCCGCACAATGTCATGCTACATTTATGAGAGTTACCCCCACAGTTCAGGAAACTACACATTCAGACACGTCAAACTACCGTATAAGACACGAACGTAACTGCCCCATAAGAGTCCGTAAAATGTCATGCTACATTTATGAGCGTTACCGCCACAGTTGAGGAAACGACACATTAAGACATGTCAAACTACACTGTAAGACAACAGCACTTACACTGTCAGACACAAGTGTAAGTACTCCTCAGGTTCCGCGAAATAACATGTACATGTCTGACAGTTACCTTCAAAGTTGAGGAAACTACATTGTAAGAGACGGGAAAGTACTCTGTAAGACACGGGCCGTGTTATAAAGTGCTACCAATAATGTATATTATCCCACAATGATAAAACTGATTTACCATCAGATATGAGTATACTAATGATTGAATTAAGAGAAAGAAGGAGGCTTATATGAGATAAACATCAGCAATGTAGAGCACAGTGATCACTGTCTGATAGTCAGTAACAGATAGAAACATACCCCTGGGCATAATTGAAATGCATTATTGAGACTTTAGTATAAAAGAAGCTCCTCTGCAGCAATAATATGCCATGTGGAATTGGGGAAACAGTTTTTTAGCAAGAAGTAGATTATCAGTTATTATGATACCTGACATTGTGCTCCATATCATCCATTAGGTTATTCTGAATTTAGTGTGTTTGCTCACTTGCCAGATTAATGTTATCCTGATGGAGAACGAGTTTGTGGAAATATGAGCTGTTTTTCTAGCCTAGCCGCGATAGACCCATGTTCTGAATTCTGAAGGCACTAGGGTCTAGGGCCGCTCGACAGGGAGGGAGGCGGGCTAAAAGGTTGTCTTTCAAATCACTCTGCAGCAATTGGGTAGGTATACAACCAATCAGCGCAACGAATAGGCTGACGGAGTTCCTAGAGCGCTGGCGGATTGTGGCTAAGTCCCATTAGCTTCACAACCAGCGGAGCCAACTGGTATATTAAGGATTTGCCATATCCCGTCGGCATAAGTCCAAACACGTCTTTCTTCTCAATGAAACACTTCAGTGTCGTCCTTTGTTTATCTTTCAAGTTGAATTTTAGCTTCAGATCTTTAAGGGCTGTGGCCAAAGCCGAATCGAAAGATAACCATTTATTGTGCGCCGGTTGTTTCTGTCAGAATCGTCACGCCTCTGTCGTCACTTAGTCATGCCCGCCTTCTGACTCTACACTTCATGGTGATTGGTCCGGCCAGTTTTAGGAGAATCCAGCCTCGAGCCTTATGGAGGGTAACTAGACCCACCCTGGCAGAGAATTAAATTCGTTGCCGTGGGTTGTCTAGCGCGGCTAGGCTACTGTTTTTCGGGCAAAGATACAGAATTTAAGGTGTCTGCTGTTGTTGTTCAGATCAAACTCTTACATTTTAAATTTCTTGATGCTGATGCACATTGTGTCGACATCAGTCAATTTCCTTCTATGTATTATTGTCACAAGGAAACTCCACATACCACTCAGATCTTATCTACACTATTGTTCAAAAGTTTGGGGTCACTTAGAAATGTATTTATTTTTTAAATAAAAGCATTTTTTTCGAATGAAGGTCACATTAAGTTAATCAGAAATACGGTCTAGACATTGTTAATGTGGTAAATGACTATTTCAGCTGAAAATAGTTGATTTTTAATGGAATATCTACATAGGGGTGCAGAGGCCCATTTCTAAAACCATCATTCATGTGTTCTAATGCTACATTGTGTTAACTAATGGTGTTGAAATGCTAATTCAACTGTGCAATTACGTAGCACATGAAAAAAAGTGTGAGTTTTCATCGAAAACATGAAATTGTCTGAGTGACCTCATACTTTTGAACAGTAGTGTAGTTCTCTTGTAGCTACACTTCCTGGTTCCTCCTCCTTCTTTGCAACATCTTGTGGCATGCTACCTAAACTTCTAATACTAGCTGCTACTACTTCTGTGCCCATGCAAATGTTGTTGTGACAGCATTTTAGAGATTTGCCCACAGTAGCCTCCTTGCCTTTTCTCAAATCAGATCACAGGTGGGATTGTTTCTTAACATGTTTTATGGGTTTTAAATGGGTGTCAACATGTCATTATACTTTTTGAAGGTAGTCACCTTTAACAATGAACATTTCAAAAAGAACATAACTACCATTGGAATGACTAATAATACTTGTATCCCAATTTAAAGTACTGAAAAGCAAAAAAGTGTAATGCCCATTTTGTGTCACAAGGTCTAGTTTAGAGCCATACCTGTAGATATCATGACATGTTGACACCCATTTGCAATGCATACATGTAATTATAACATACACATACAAATTACATGTACTAACTTGAATTCAGGGAGCTCTGTAGTAGTTCATGGTTGATTAATTTAAAAAATAACAACAATAATGTTGAATTTTACAGTATCAGTGCAGTGGGATTAAACATGTTAAATTTAATTGTACAATGTCATGTTACAAGCAAAAGAACCTATACCTAAGTTATAACTTAGGTATACCTAAGTTATACCATTACACTTTTTGAAGGTAGTCACCTTTAACAACTAACGTTTCAAAAAGAACAAAACATACATAATACTACCATTGGAATGACTACTAATACTTGTATCTCAATTTAAAGTACTGAAAAGCAAAAAACGATTTTGACATTACCCATGCCATTTTGAGTAAGAATATCTCAGTAACTACAAATATAACCCTGCTGCTTCTTTGTACAGTGATAGAAGACAGATGGAACTGTCTTGTAGAAAAATTTGGGGTCTCTGGTACCTGTCCCACACTGAGATTTTTGCCACCAAAAATAGCCAATTAAAAATCTCGTCCAACTTTGGGAGCTCATATTTTCCATACTGAGGTACCTAGAAAGCTCCAGTTGCTAAGTTATCACACAAGTTTGTGAAGAATGGAACCCAGGGGTGTTAGAACACTTCTGTGCAGTATTTTTAGTACTTTTAAGGTCCCAAACCCCACTCGTGAGTAGGTATCTCTTAATTTTCAGCATTTTTAGCAAGCCCCCATGGCCTGCAGAGTGTAGGGAAACACCTGGTGGTGTTTGTGGGGCCCTAGCTACATGCAGAGGCCTTGTTTACCAACTCACAGCTCTGTGGTATGTCTAGAGGCTGAGAAATAACAACTTAAAGATGCAAGAAACACTGGCAAGGCTTTTTATAGCCCAAATTCTGAAAATTTCAGACCCCCACAACTCACAAACTATTTGAGCTACAGGCCTATTTGCATAGAAAGTACTTTTGTGACTATCTAATGGCAGGCAAATTTAGGACAAATTTGAAAATGGTGCGGCAACCACCATCTGGTGAAACCACACGGAATGACCCTTTTGAGTTTTTTCTATCTTGTAATCTCATGTTGTTCAAGAGCATACTGTTTAATGATGACACCTCTGTTTGCTCATCATCCAGTTGAGTGTTTTACTATGTTTACTCTTCTGTGGAACATAGCCGCAATTAATCTTAAATGTGGTAGGATACAGTGCCAGTCAAAAGTTTGAACACACCTTATTTATTGGATTTTATTTATTTTAACTATTTTCTACAATGTAGATTAATACCGAAGATATCGAAAGTATGAAAGAACATGTATGGAATTATTAAGCAAACCAAAAAATGTTTAACAAACCAGAATATGCTTTATATTTTAGATTGTTTTGCTTTGACGACAGCTTTGCACACTCTCGGCAGATGAAACTGGCTCACATGAGGACCGCCCCATGAAAGGAAGACCAAGAGTTCCCTCTGCTGCTGAGGATAACTACATTAGAGTTAGCAGCCCCATAAACCTCAAATTAGCAGCACCTCAGATTTGACTCCACATAAATTCTTCACAGAATTCAAATAGCAGACACATCTCTGCATCAACTGTTCAGAACAGACTGCGTGAATCAGGCCTTCATGGTGGAATTGCTGCAAAGAAGCCACTACTGAGGATGAGCAAGGAGAAGAGAATGCCAAGAGTGTGTAAAGTTGTCATTAAAGCAAAAGGGGGCTGCTTTAAAGAATCACAGATACAGTATATTCTGTTTTGTTTTACACTTTCTAGTTTACAACATAATTCCATATATGTTCTTTCATAGTTTTGATGTCTTCAGGATTAATCTACAATGGCCATGGTTACATGAAGTTTTTCAATTTGGAATTATTAATTCGGAATTAACTCATTCGGAAATAAAGTTTTGGTTTACAACGACAGCACGTTTATCCCCCTTCCTTAATTCCACTTTAACGCTTGGGTGTTGGAAAGGATTCTGGTTGGACAGGGAGTGGACGTGACGTATCCCTCCATTTGCCGCAGCATTTCTTTTCCCCAACAACATGGAAGAACAACTAATAAGCACACTTTTCACTTTGCTTTTTATTGTCGTTTTGAAACAGCAACTCGACAATGGCATACTACTTCTGTCGCGTCACTTGATGTGCTCGCGCCAGTAAGGTCACACAACGTGTCCATCGCTACGTCATCGCTACGTGAGGAGCCAAGCATGTGCAGAATGACCGGAATTAACTAAAGCAGAAATAACTGTATACATGAATAGAATGTACACAGGAATTATACCGTTTGTTTCTCTGTAGGGTTGTGGAGGGGCTGGAGCTGATCTAAGCTGACTTTGGGTGAGGGCAGGGTTGTGTTTGGGTCTGTGTAGCGTTATTGTGGTGGGAATTTCCCCATCCTGGGCTCCAGACTGGGACCAAATGTTTGAGAGCATGCAAGTTAAAATTTAAGTGGTCACATTTGTACAAGTAAACCATGGAGCCGATTTGTTGTAGCTTTAATTGGTTTGGGCAGCTACTGTGTTGCACACACCAATTTCGGTCACGCACTTGAGTGAGCACAGATACCAAGCAGCAGCTAGCCTTCACAGTGAGGCATTCAGGTAGCATCTACAAATTTGGTGTCTATCGATAAGCAGATGTTCAGTATATGAGATGTTTTGCATGTGAGACAGTGGAAGTGCTGCCTGTGGAAAAAACTAGTCTGGAGCCCTGTGTTGTTCCGTCTTTGTTTTACCTACGCAACAGTCTATCAACCTTGTGCTAATAAGTATAGCAGGAACTGGCGGCACAGTGCACAGTGTCAAGTGCTGTCGCCTCACAGCCCAAAGGTCCTTGGGCCTTTCTGTGTGGAGTTTAAGGTCTATCTTGTAGAGTCTCCATTTTCTCTCTGTGCCTGTGCGGGTTTTTATCACATGCTCCGGGTTCCTCCCACAGTCCAAAGACATGCTGATATTAACTGAAGACTCTAACTCATACACAGGTGTAAATGTGAGTGTGCCTTGTTCTCTGCCTGCGTGGCCCTTTTATGGACTGATTCCCTGTTTAGGGTGTACCTTGACCTCACTCAAAGTCAGCTTTGATTGACTCCAGCCCCCCAGTGGAAAATGTAAAATAGAACTTAATTTCCACATTTAATTATACTTTGATGTCTTGGCTATAAGTTGGTTAATGTCCACAATTATTGATATCATAGGATCTTAGCCTTTCCAAGAATCCTGGTTGGGTAAAGCAGTATTGTATATGTTCAAAAGACTTTCACGATTATTTGAACTACAAGAAATTCCCGCCAAAATAACTCTACAGGGACCCAAACACAACACTTACACTTGTTAGTTAGTTCGGACTTCCACACATATTTCTTTACTGGAGATCATTTTGGCACAACAGCTCTTGTTTTAAATGCATTGCATTATCAGCGAATTAACTTTATATCTAGAGTCAGGTCAAATTAGATTTATTTGGAGACATTTTGCAGATGCTACATCATCTCAATCTATGATCAAGTATGATCATGCAGATTTTGCTAAAACACTTTGATCATGCAACATGAATCATTTCTCGGGCAGCTTGTTGCCTCCACCAATCAGTGCTCCACACACCGCCTCATGGATTCCAACTGCTCCTATCAAGATCCCGACCTGTCAGCTAAGTAACTAGCCTAGCCTTAGCTCTGTATCTTGTCAGCTGTTGAATTTGCTAGCATACACACCTCCTGGTTTCTCCTGCACAGCTTGGTCTGCCAGTTAATTTTTGAGTCAGTCCTGTTCCTGCTTGTTCTTTGACCACATTTGTGGACTGTAATGTCACCTCATGCTTTTGCCCACTACTCTTTTGTTTGTTCAATTCTCATGTAGCATTGTTGTCTGACTTTGGGCCTCTAGTCTACTATTTTCCTCTGAGATTCTTTCTCAGTGTTTCTATTATCTAGTTTGTCCTGTAAGCTTGGCTCTTTGAGTTCTGTAATTTGAATCAAATTTTCATTGCAGTAAACTCTTCTAGTCTGCTTTCTTTGGGAGTCATGACAACGAACTTTATCCTGAGAGACCGCTGTTAGTTTCCTAACTAACATCAGTCACCCCTGCTTATGTAATGCCTGAATCTAAATGCTGCTCTTGGCTCTTTGAGTTCTGTAATTTGAATCAAATTTTCATTGCAGTAAACTCTTCTAGTCTGCTTTCTTTGGGAGTCATGACAACGAACTTTATCCTGAGAGACCGCTGTTAGTTTCCTAACTAACATCAGTCACCCCTGCTTATGTAATGCCTGAATCTAAATGCTGCTCTTATACACTTTGTGGCTCACTCATTCAGAAAGTCATGCTCTCAGTGTCTTAATGGAGCACAGTGGGACAATTCTGACAACTACTATTACAGGATTTAGAGTTGCTATGCTACCTAATATTCAAAGCGTATACTATGTTTATCACTGTGGGCTATCTTTTTTTATAACCTGCTACCCATTGACTACCATATGAGTGTAGCACACATATAGGACACCTGCACACACAATTTTCTTTTGTAGTTTATGTTATAATGCTTGAACAGGACATGAGCTACATCCTAGTTGCATGAGCTTGCAGCAGGGTCCTTTGAATGTCAATCTGTAGTGCCGTTAAAGCATCAGGTGTTTACTGCAGTGTGTTTTTGCTATTTTTACCACAGTATGGGGTGATTTGGATTTTGACAGACTTTTCAAAGTAAATTGGGAATCTAAAATAATTCCATTTTCTCAGATGGCAATGATAGTAATGGTTAAAATGATGTCATCTCAGTCTATAAAAAAGTAAACACAACAAGTAGCACACTGGATTAGCTTCTGTCCTTAACTCTACAACCAGGACACCTGAATGCCTTCAGAAAGCACTTCTTCCTGTCTCTGACTGTTTTCATGTGTTAGTTTTCAGTTTGTGCATCTCGCCATTATCACTTGTTTATCCTCAGTCTTTGTGTTGCTAATGGGTAACGGATGCTTAATCGAGACACAGTTATGCTTTGATGAAATCAAGGATGTACAGTTACACTCAGTGATTCTATAATGCAAAGTAAAGAAAGCCAAGAAAACAACACTGTGTGACAACCCTGTCTGCCTGTCTGTTCTTCCCAGGCTGGCAGGCTCTCTTTACTGTTGGAGGTGCTGTGTTCACCCACTTGCTGTGCTGTCTGCGGTGCCGTTCTTCTGCCTTGCTGGTCTAGATTCATGTTTGCTGTAAGGCCCTGCCTGCCCTTGATCAGTGACTGAATGCACCAGGGAGGGAGAGCATAAAAGCCAAGTTTCTCAGTGTCTCACTTTCTCTCTGTTGGCAGCCAGTCTCTGGACAGTCAGTGGTTTTGGTTGAGTTTTCTTTTTTGCTGTTTGCACTACATAGTAAAAGTTCCACACATATAGTGTACCTGTGCATCAAACAGTAAAAGCTGCAATCAGTCCCCAAAAATTTGAGATTTTTGGTCATTTACTTAAATAAAATATTGTGGATTTAATGTGAACTAAATGTGCAAACCTCCTTCAGCTAATGTATGCAGAACATGCAGGCCATAACAACAGATAAACTAAACTATAAACTACTGAATATATTGAACTTGAAAACTGGTGATGAAACGAGATGAAAAATCACGGGACTGCAAAACTTTACAAAAGTGTCTGTGTAAGTTTTCCATCAAACAGGTAGTGGGAAATTTCTCCTGGAGCAAATTTAAAAAAAAATAACCTGCATGTGATGCCAGAGGAAAATCCAGACATCGAAGGCTGCAGGTGTCATCTTCTGGGGCCAGTTGTTCAAAGGTAATCTGATTGGATTTTGGTTATCGGATTGCATCAAATCTTGAAAATGGGTTGTTCAAAAGGGAAAGACGGATTCTGAAATCGGATTAGATCATGTAATCCAATCCTAGTTTGAATCTGGATCAAACCTTCAGTTTGTGTTGTTCAAAGCATTTCAGCAGGATCTGGATAACTTTGATCCCAAAAAGCAGGATTATCCTGATCCCAACAGGGGGTAGGATTTCAAGGTGGATTTCAGGAAGAAAATGTAGCAAAACTGTACAATTGGACAAATGATCAATTTGTATCATTTGTGTATATACTTTTATTTATATTTTGCACTTGATTTGTTGTTGTTTGTTGTTAGTGATAAAGTACATAAAGTAGACATAGGCTACCAATTACCCCTTTCAGTATAGTAAAGTAAAAATAAAATAAAAATGATCTTGTCCCCAAGACATAAACGGATTTCCCCAAACAGATTTGAATAACAAACAAAAATAATATATTCAGTATTTCTGTGATTCATCCCTGCATATTAATTGAAAAACATTCATCAGAGATGACCCTGTCAAAAATAATTTCTAACAATTGCATCCCTCACTACACGTCCAGTCAGTCCCTCATCCTGACAGAACGCCAGAGGTTGGTCTGGTTCTTCAGCGGGCCCAGGTATATCACAAACATCATCACAGAGAGGGACATTGCGCCTGGTAGCAATGTTGTGCAGGACAATACATGCAAGTATTATGTTGCATGCTCCCTGTGGTTCCACTCGCAAGTAGTTAAGGCATGCAAAGCGTCTCTTCAGAACTCCATTTAAACACTCAATTGCACATCTTGTTTTGCAATGAGCAGTGTTGAAGCGCGCCTGCGCAGGTGTAGTTGCTGCAAAAAAAGGAGTCATCAGCCATGGTAGGAGTGGATAGGCACTGTCTCCTAATATTATTTTTATCCAGATTACTTATTTTGAACAACTGGCCCCTGAGGACTATGTCTGTCTATAAAAATGATATAGTACTCTATCCTATAGGGCCAGTTGTTCAAAATAAGTAATCTGGATAAGAATTATCCAGATTTGGAAATCTCATTTCTTGCTATCCAGGATCAGGTAATCCGTCTTACTTTTATGCCGGTTTTTCAAAGCAACATTGGCTTGGATCATCCTGATCCAGGTACACAGTTTTTGAGATTACCAAATCCGGATTTCCAGTGCTCTAAATGGGAAAACATAACACAATGTGGGCTACCGGCAATGTAAAGAACAGGTAAAACATCCAACTTGTGGGTAATGCTAACCTCATCATCACAAACTGCGTTGTGAAGTGGCCTGGGTCTGTCCATGATGCACGTATCCTGTGGGAGAGTGCTTTATACAGAGAGCTTCAGACCAACCGACCGGATGGCATAATATTAGGAGACAGTGCCTATCCACTCCTACCATGGCTGATGACTCCTTTTTTTGCAGCAACTACACCTGCGCAGGCGCGCTTCGACACTGCTCATTGCAAAACAAGATGTGCAATTGAGTGTTTAAATGGAGATCTGAAGAGACGCTTTGCATGCCTTAACTACTTGCGAGTGGAACCACAGGGAGCATGCAACATAATACTTGCATGTATTGTCCTGCACAACATCGCTACCAGGCGCAATGTCCCTCTCTGTGATGATGTTTGTGATATACCTGGGCCCGCTGAAGAACCAGACCAACCTCTGGCGTTCTGTCAGGATGAGGGACTGACTGGACGTGTAGTGAGGGATGCAATTGTTAGAAATTATTTTTGACAGGGTCATCTCTGATGAACAACTGGCCCCTGAGAACTATGACTGTCTATAAAAATGATATAGTACTCTATCCTATAGTGGTTGATTTAGTTCACTCTGGACCAAAGTGGTGGGCAATTCAAACAATAGACGAACATTGCTATTCTTAGAAACATGCTCTTTGGGTGACTTAAAGAGATTTGTGACCAAACAGTTCTTGGACATGCAAAACTGGTTCTTTAGAACATACACATCACATTTTAACAGCATATAAAAGTCTCTTAAGGAAGAACACAAAATGATGCTTTGATTATAGTACGAATAAAGCTCAGCTCACTTCATGTTCTGCCTTTTTTCCAGATTAGCGTCTGAAAAAAGTCTGATAAAAATGTCAATATTGACTTAATTCCAAAGTTACTTATGAATAACTTGTCACAATGGGTCACAGGATGAGTGTTTAGTACCAGTCATATAGTTTGTGTGACACGATTTTATCAGTGTTCCTGGAGGCTTCGCTATTTTCACCTGTCCAGTGCCTTGAATAAAAAATACAATCTGACTTAGAGACATTAAGGGGATCTCTGATGAGCCACAGAAAGAGGGAGGTGAACTCACACAATGTCTAAAATGTACAGCTTCGCATATTTGAGACACTTTGTGATGTAAAAAAAAGGGAAAAAAAGAGCTTGTCAAAGAAAAAAAGCGAAGTTGCAGAAGTCACTCAACTGTTTGGAAAGAACAAATGTCCTAAGGGTAGACAAATAAGTGTGAACAAACAGTTTAGAGTTAAGAACCACCTGTTTACTTCTCGTGTTACAAAGACCAGGATTTCCTCATCCTGCATTTCTTCCTTGTACAGGAAAGTGGAGTATCTCTGATCAGAGGAGTCATTCTTGTAGTCAAATACATCTAAGCTCATTTTTTAATTGCTTTTCCTAAACTTTGAATAAGTTGTGCTCTATCATGAAGTAGTAGCACAGCCGCCAGTTAGTAGATCTTCACCTATTCACTCTCCTGATATACAGTGGTTAGAAAAAAGTTTCAGACACCCCATACATTTGTGAAATATTGCATTAAGAACTCTTAGGTCTTCAAGTGTAATTTCTTTTAGTACAGTCACAGCTCCAATAGCTACTAAACAAACCTTAAAAACCATGAAAACCTTAAAATTGATTGGCTCCATAAATAAACAAGAAATTTTGAGTACTGGGTTATTTTGGAACCGATGATCCACGAATGAAGGTCATACATTTTATTAAAAGATAGATTTTTTGTCGTCATGTTTCCTTAAAGCCAGCACATTTGAAAATTCTTCAGAGACAACAAGGAACCTAATGCAGGAAACACGTCTGAGGAGACAGATTATCAGCCAGGAAGGGTACAGCTGCCATCAGAAAGCCAGGAAGTGCAGATGCAGTCCTTCAGCAGTTGGATACACTCTGCAGAAACACAGACAAACCAACAACTTGGAAGACGAACCAAGATTTGGGCATCCAAAGGTTTTTTCAGCAAGAAGTGATTGTATCCTGATCCACATGTGCAGAGAAAAACGCCACATGACATCACAGGAGCTTCAGCAGCAGTGGTCAAACCAAACTGGAGTCCAGTGTTCCACTTGCACTGTACGTGGTCGACTTTTAGATCATGGTTTAAGGTCCTTCAAGGCTGTAAAGAAGCCCCTAATCAATGAGACAGAGGTTAGCTTGGTGTCGTTGGGCCCAAGCACACAAGAACTGGACAGCCAGGAACTGGAAGAAGATTCTGTGGTCAGACGAGTCCAGTTTCCAGCTTTATCTTCCTCCTGGTAATGTGAAGGTGCACAGAAGGCCAGGTGAAGCATTATCTCCAGTATGTACAGTATCTACTGTCAAGCATGGTGGAGGCAGTATCATGAGTATTGCTGGTGTTGATCATTTTCTTGTCTGTGATGGCACATTGAACTCTCCAAGTATTGGTCCATTCTCCAGACTCACATGCTCCCTTCTGCACATGCACTGTTCTGTTAAGGTCAAAACATGAGGTTTTAACAGATAACACCCCTCGCCTCACATCCAGGGCCAGTAGAACTTGGCTGCAGGAGCTCATTATCCAGGTCTTAGAGCGGCCAGCTCAATCCCTGAACATGAGCCCCATTGAAAATCTGTGGTGGATTATCAAAAGGTCTGTTTCAAAGTGTAAACCAAAGAAAACAGAATAATTACAGCAGTAATTCAAGAAGAATGGGACAAGATCACCCCTTAACAGTGTGAAAAGCTCGTGGGGAACATGCCGGCCAGATTTAGAGCTCTACAGTACCGCTCTAAATGGAAGGACTACTAAATATTAATTTGATGATATGATGGTGTATTTATTTTGTGTTCAGTTTTGAACACACTCTCTGTTATTTGTTGACTTCGTTACTGACAATGTTGAGAAGTAACATGTTAAAACTGTCAAGAATATAGTTTTGTCAGTTTTTCTTTGAAACAATAAACAAAAAAATATAATTTGTATTTGTTTGTCTAATGCAACCACACCTTTTAAAACACAAAAAAGATTTTTCCACAATAATTCATGATCATATTTGAGATTGAGTCAAGTTTTAAGGTTGTCTGAAAACTTTATTGCCACCACTGTATTGTGCTTTTACACATCAAAGTTGCATATTCATGTACATTTTGAAGAAAATGTGTTTTCTCTCCGAAAGATGAGACTATGATATGGAAGGAAAGGCTTCCAGCCTGAAGAATCTGCAAATTAAGAGTCATGAGGTGGATTTTAAGTGTCTAGCAGGAGCTTCATCCTGGAGAATGGGACGGTACTACTATTCTTTGACTTAAATTTAGTTTTAACTTTGGTTACATTTAGGCCCCAAAATCTTCAGAGATTTGGTCAGAGATCATCATTCAGATTAGAGAAAACAAAGTACAGCCTTTCATAAGATGTTTGAATCTTCTTCTCTATTTTCTGGATAATCAGGGTGATGAGTCACACTTCATCTCCATTATGACTGGTTGAACGGCAGTGGGAATGCAAAAAAAGGCAAATATATGTTGATGACAAACTTAGTTTAAGCACAACACAAATTCAGTAGAAAATCCATTTCCCCTGCAGTTTAGTTGCTTTAGATTATGATTGTATGGAGATGGGGCTGCAGTTTTACATTTTTCTGTCTGACTGTGTAAATCATTACAGTTCTAATAGAAAACTTCTGTCGTAAATGCCAATAAATGAGTGCTCGCCACAATTATTTACATAAATCCTGCATTCTGGATAGTGTTGGGGAGGCTACTTGAAAAAACCACTACTGTTCATTAAAAAATAATGACATACTTTGATAATGATGCAAAAGCAAAGGTAGGTTGTAAAATTGGTTTCCTTCTGATTCTCATCTAAACTTTCACTCTTTTACCTTAAATTCACTCGACTTCACAAAGTGAGTTAAAGAAGAAACTCAAATGAGGGAGGTATTTTTGACATGACAGTCTGGAAAAGCTAAAGCATAAGTTACTCTTTCTCAGGGAACGTTCACCAAGAAATGTTTTTCTTTAAAGAAATGTGTGCATTGTTTGAGAGTTAAACCTCTCCAGAGACATGCTGCATATCTTCTGCATGTATTTAATGCATGCGGTTGTTTCTTTTTCAAAATTAACATCTAAATGACAAAAGCTCATTCTAAATAATGATTGTCAGACATGTCTTCAGTCTCTGAACATGATTTGAATTTTATTTGAATCTGCAGCATGATGTGCCTCATGAAAAACAGTAGGTACCTTTTCAATTTGACTGTATTTAAATCCTTGAATGATGTCAGATGCCACAAGTGTTTCATATGACCAGGTCCAGTTTTGTTCCTTATTCATTTCTTTTTAATTAACTAATAAATATTCATTGCATTGCTGTTCATTCAAGGCTTTAATTGAACTATACGTCTATACTGCTTCTTCTTTGTTTCCATGTCTCTCTGACACCTCTGTTTGTTTGATTACACTCATTCTTGTCTAATATGTAAAAGCTGTCAGTGAAGCTGTTTTCTTTTTATTCTATGGCCGCCCCAAACAGTGGCAGCTTATCACATCAAATCAATAGGAGTCCGAAATAAAGTCCTTGTTGGGGTTTCTCCTGTCAATAGAGACGCCTGCAGACTGACAGTCATGATGAAACAGCTGAACTGACAGTGTTGAAAAATGTTGAAATTGAAACTGAAGTTAAACTGCAACACAGCAGTAGATGTCAAATTAAAACTGTGTCACAGCAAAAAGGATCAGCTCTACACACAGTAGCATGATGTGAGAAGATCAGCCTGATTAATGTAGAAGAACTGAGTATAACAGAGGGCTGTTTGCCAATGCACTGGTGTTTACTGATAAAGCTAGGAACATTGGTCTTAGCTGGCTGTGACTGTGTGTCAGGCGACGTCATGTAAGGACAGGAGGGGGTACCTTGGGTAAACATGTATTTGCTGAGGTGTAAAGAGTTTGAAGAACTTGTCTGATGAGATGCCTCGTGGCAGGGAGATTTACTCCGGGGGTGTTGCAACCTGTGCTGCTTTTTTGACCAAGGATATTTTTTAATAAATGAAGACCTAGAATAAAGACAGAAGATTTAAATTGTGAAGAAATTGTTTATACCCTACGATTGGACAAATACTCTATAAACAGAATATTTATTTGATGGATTCCCAGAATACTGCATTAGTACATTACATCTGATGGAGATACTGCTGCACACCTAACTCCTTTTTCTGTCCTTTTACTGGGGGAGAATGGACCGTTTTCACATTTTCTCACTCTACATTATTATACTCAGTTAGACAAGATGTTTTCTGTTCTTGTTTCTGTCTGTGTGTTTTTTTTATTTTTATGAGCACACCGAATCTATCAAGAAATCAATTAATTTTGCTGGTTGTTAGAAATTCAGTTTCATACAAGGACGATTTTCTGAGAGTGTGATGAGATTTGTACGTCCTATGAAGCTTTGAATGAAAAAATAAACTTGACAGCTTTTAACATGCTTCATATTGCACCATTCACCTTAAAAATCTAAAATAGTCTTTGTATAATGTCAGATGAGGTTATGGTTAAGAACTCAACACTTGTGTAGAACAAAAAGTTCTTCCTCATCACCAGTGTTTGTTGTTAAGCACATATGCAAGAACCACACCTCTCATCCCCTTTGCCACCGATGTGTTGTCATCACAGAAAACCTCCTGGTAAGAGGTTGCAGCCAGCTGTCTGGAAGTCAAACTGTCAGACAGTCGTCATCCTCTGATACCGATAGGGAACATTTGTACATTTACTATTTTTTGAATCAGAGGTGGATTGACTCTCAGTTAAGGTAAGAAATTCATTAAATTAACATTACCACATATTAACTGATGATTGTTGCTGAAAAAGTACTATTATTACTTTCTTTGATTTCAGTTTGAAAAATGTGTTAAGAGTTTATTAATGACTGAGTAGGAATATGTCCCACAGGAATCAAGTGAACACTAGGGCCAATAATAATAATAATAATAATAATAATAATAATAATAATTATCCATCCATCCATCCTCTATACACCGCTGTATCCTCATTAGGGTCGCGGGGGGTGCTGGAGCCTTTATAATAATTATCATCTGCTATTATTACTACTTCACCAAGGAACACGGCAGAGTTATGTGGCCATCGGCGTACGTGTGTCCTTCCGTCTGTTTGCCTGTTAGCAACATTACTGAAAAATGAATTAATGGATTTGGAGGAAATTGTCAGGGAAGGTCAGAAATGACACAAGGACCAAATGATTGGATTTTGGCGGTTATGCAGTTTATAGTCTGGATCCATGGATTTGTTAAAGATTTCCATGTCATTGCCAGATAGTGGCATGGCGTCACTGTAACTATGACAGCAAGTGAATACTAAATCAGCTGCCTGCCGACGATCGCATGATTGAGATCCTACTAAAATTCGACTGCTTTGGACTTATCAGGACTTTCATTCATCCATCCATTATCTATACACCACTCAATCCTTGTTAGGGTTGCGGGTGGGCTGCAGCCTATCCCAGCTGACTTGGGGCGAAAGCAGGGGACACCCTGGACAGGTCGCCAGTCTGTCACAGGGCTACATATACAGACAAACAATCACTCTCACATTCACACCTACGGGCAATTTAGAATAATCAGTTAAACTCAGCGCATTTTTGGACTGTGGGAGGAAGCTGGAATACCCGACGACAACCCACGCATGCACAGGGAGAACATGCAAACTCCATGCAGAAAGATCCCGGGAAGCTCAGGATGTGAACCAGGGATCAAGGTGAAAATATTAACTACCACGCCACTGTGCAGCTCCTTGTCAGGACTTATCTGTCAGGAATGATTCAGCACCTAAGAAGCCCTGGTGGAGTACTGCACTCTCTGAGTGCTTTTGTTGTGATTATTATTATTACCGCCTGGCAAAACTGTGTTTGCCGGAAGGCATTGTTTTCACCTGCATGGTCTTGCTTGCTTGCGTGTTTGTCTGTAACACTTTGGTTTCCGCGTGATAACTCCATAAAATATTAATGTAGCCTCACCATATTTGGTACACAGGTCTACCATAATAAGACACAGGTCAAGTTCGCATTTGGTGACCGTGACCTCATTTTCAAGGTCACAGGGGTCATCTTTGTCGCCGGGCAGTCCAAGTTTGGTAAAACTTCTAGTTATTATTATTATTATTATTTTATTATTATTATTATTATTATTAATGTATCCATTGCTATAAATAAACAGTGACAGTGATTTCCTTATTCATAACTGTAGACTTACTTGTGCATTTCACCACACACTTTGTCCACAGATTGGACCTGTTTCCCAGTCACAAGCATGACAAATCCAAGATGAAGTCCAAATTTAAGGTGTTTATTTTACTGCTGTTTCTCACCGGGGTTAGTCTGTTCATAAGAACCCACTTCAACTTAACTGTCTGGTTCCACTCTCTACAACAAAACCCATGTGCTTGTGAGAAGTGTTTATCAGAAGACAAGCTGTTGCTCAAGCAATATTTCAACAGTTCTGCGGAGTCATTTTTGTCTGTGAACTACAACTTGTCAGAGGATGCCTTCAACTGGTGGAAGGTAAGTCGCTCGCCTGACAATAAAGAGTCATCCTGCAGTTATCAGATGAGAATCTGAAACCTGTTTTCCACCAAGGCAAGTTGTTCTGTACCCAGCCAGTGTGAAAATTTTGAAACAGTCTTTCGACAGCCAAACAGCTGGTTCTCTGTGAGGAAAACTGGTTCCAGTATAGCACCAACACTTTGCTGATATTCAGTCATGTTTACACACACATGTACAGACCACATATATCATGACCATTTTGATTTCCCAATTACTCCTAGAGTTTAGAATTTTCTATGATGACACCATTGAAACCCATGTGTCTTTGTCACAACAAATAATCATGCATTTTGGTTCATTAATAAATGTATTATTGGTCCTCTGAAAATATGACAAAATCTGCTGGTCCAAAAATGCACTACAGTCAAAAGTTCAGACACACCTTCTCATTTACTGTTCTTTCTATATTTTCATGACTATTTACATTGTAGATTCTCACTTAATGTCACGGATCAGACTGGAGAACACACCACTGCGGCAGAGACAGGTTTATAAGCCGGTTTATTATAGGATGGTGAGGGGTACGTGGAGGGGTGAGAAGCCAGAGGGGAGTCCGGGGATGGAGCGGCGGAGCCGGGGATCAGTGGTTGGCGGGAGGTCCAGCCAGGACAGGGTGCGGCAGCCGGGAGTAGGTGGACGCCGTGGCGGCAGGCTGGAGGTTGGGATGTCAGCGGAGTGAAGCCAGGTGCAGAGGGTCCGGAGTGGCGAGGCGACAGGAGGGCTGAAGGCTGAAGCGACGGAGGAGGGAAGCCAGGTGCAGAGGGCTTGGGGTGGCGAGGCAACAGGAGGATCCGGGGGGCTAGGAGGGAGACCAAGAGGGGAGATCCAGGAGGGAGTACTGTGGGGAAGGCAGGGCAAGAGGAGATCCGAGCTGCTGGGTCGCCGGGCGGGTCCGGGGGTCCAGGAGGGGAAAACCAAGAGGGGAATCTGGGAGGGAGTACAATGGGGAAGGCTGGGAGGGAGGGGGGGCCCGGGCAGCTGGGTCGCTCTGGATGAAAAGAGAACAGGCAGACGTCAGTACTTCTTCTAAGTTCAAACAGAGTATAAAGCGGCGAGAGAGAAACTAACTGCGTAGCAGGGTTTACAATCTGGCCGCTTGTGGGTGCAGGAACCGGTCTTTTATGGCAGGTGGTGTAATTACTCGATGAACCGCAGCTGCCCGGACTCTGTGGAGAATGCTGATTGTCAAGTGGAGCCAGCTGACACAAATGGAGCCACCTGACACAGCGGGGAAGAGAGAGAGGGAAAGGGAAAGGGAGCAAGCGAGGGTGAGAGAAAGAAGGATAGATATAGGGAAAAGGCAATTGGGTGTCAGGAGGGACAGGGGGAGAAGGAGGCCCTGACACTTAAGGCATCAAAACTATGAATGAACACATGGATTTATGTTGCAATTTAAAAAAAGTGTGAAATAAGTCAAAACATGTTTTATATTTTAGATTCTTCAAAATAGCCACCCTTTGCTTTGATTACTGCTTTGCCCATTTTGGCATTCTCTCCATAAGCTTCATGAGGTAGTCGCCATGAAATGGTTTTCCAACAGTCTTGAAGGAGTTCCCAGAGATGCTAAACATTTGTTGGCTCTTTTGTCTTCTCTCTGTGGTCCATCTCATCCCAAACCATCTGGATTGGGTTTACGCCAGGTGACTGTGGAGGCTGGGTAATCTGATGCAGCACTCCATCACTCTGCTTCTTGGTCAAATAGCCCTTACACAGCCTGGAGGTGTGTGTGGGGCCATTGTCCTGTTGAAAATATATTATGGTCAAACTAAATGGAAACCGGATGGGATGGCATGTCACTGCAGGATGCTGTGGTAGCCATGCTGGGTCAATGTTCCTTTAGTTTTTAATAAATCCCCAACAGTGTCACCAGCAAAGCACCCCCACACCATCACACCTCCTCCTCCATGCTTCACGGTGAGAACCATTCATGTAGAGACCATCCATTCACCTTTTCTGTGTTGCATAAAGACACAGTGGGTGGAACCAAAGATCTCAAGTTTGGACTCATCAGACCAAAGCACAAATTTCCACTAGTCTAATGTCCATTCGTTGTGTTTCTTGGCCCAAACAAATCTCTTCTGCTTGTTGCTTTCCCTTAGTCATGGTTTCTTAGCAGCTATTTGACCTTAAAGGCCTGCTTGGTGCAGTCTCCTCTGAACAGTTGATGTAGAGATGTGTCTGCTACTAGAACTCTGTGTGACATTTATCTGGGCTCTAATCTGAGGTGCTGTTAACTTCCCATTTCTGAGGCTGGTGACTCAGATGAATCCTCAGCAACAGAGGTGACTCTTGGTCTTCCTTTCCTGGGGCAGTACTCAGGAAAATACCTTTAAAATGTCCTGTTAAAGTTTTTTCTTTTTGGTTCCTTCCTGCGTCGTTGACTGCTTCGCATAGGGAATCCAAAGGCAACTTTAGATTGTTGGGTTTTCTGTTCTCTGTTTAAAATTCCTAAAGTCTTTACATTACTGTGTAAAGTGCTATGTTGTAATTGCAATTTTGAGTTTGGAATGACACCTATAGTTTTGAATTTTCTATGATATCACTGAAACCCATATGCCTTGTCACAAAAACATCATGCATTTTGGTAGGTCCTCTGGAAATATGACAAAACCTGCTGGTTCAAAAACATATATACAGGAAAGAAATGGTCAAATGAGTCTAGAATTAAGGTTCTGAGTTAAATCCCATCAAGAACCTGTGGATGAAGAAACAGGTCTGTGTCACAAAGCCAACAAATGTAATTGAACTGCACCAACTCTGTCAAGAGAAGGGTCAACAGTACAACCAGAAGCTTTTGGACGATTACCAAAATCAACTAGTTGAGGTGAAAATGGCCAAAGGACATTTAAACGGACATTATTATTGTTGAAAGAATATTTTAGATCCAGCAGATTTTGTCATGTTTCCAGAAGATCTAAAATAGTTCTATGAAAGAACCAAAATGCATGATAATTTGTTGCGGTAAAGACACATGGGTTTCAATGATTGCATTAAAGAAAATTCAGAAACTCCACATTGAATAGTATATGTGGTCTGTACATGTGTATGCAAATATTTGGTCATGAGTCTAAATGTTGTTGCAAACAGTGACTTGGAGTGCCGTTTGCAGCAGTGTTCATAAATATTGGCTGAATTTTAATATAAAGAGATAAAACATCAAGAAAATTGAACAAGTAGTGATCTCATGTGCTTTCTATCTGTGTTATCTTGGGAAAGACAAGCTTTCTCCTTGTACTGTGATCCTAAACAGAAGTTAAGAAAAGAGGGATCTTCAATGAAAACACCAGTCTTTGAACATACGTGTGTAGTGCCATAATAGTTATCAGCTCATAAAGGTTTGTAATCTTTGCACATCATTCTCATACACATGGATGAGGAGGGACATGGTCCACCTCCTAATAGGTGAGAAGGTGTATTTTCCACACCAACAGGTGTCTAACCTGTGGAAAATCAGCAGGTTGTTAGTGAGTCCGCAAATTGAACCAACGCCAAACCAGCTTCAGCAGGAGCCCAGAACTAGCAACTGATTCTCATTGGTAATAACAGGGGAAGAAATCTGTGGTTACAACTGTTCTTATATGCCTGTCTGCTCACATAATGCAAATGATAACTGATTTAACAACAGAGTATGTCTGGTATTTCTGTCAGCGCTTACAGAATGAAAGGCGCAGCTTCAGCACCTATAAAACAACAGTAGAGAGGCTGTTTCAGATGTTCCCACCAACTCCAGATCTAACAGAACCCAGCCCTGACCGCTGCAGGACTTGTGCTGTGGTGGGAAATTCTGTTAATTTAAAGCGATCACACTACGGACCTCTGATAGATTTCCATGATGTCGTCATAAGGTAAATATTAAGCTCAGAGAAATCTTCTTTCGTCCAAATATTTCTGAAAAAAAAAGTGACATAAGAACTATTCTGGTGTGTACTCCTTAGAATGAACTTTGGTCGTATCAACGGCTATGAGGAAGATGTTGGGACCAGAACAACTCATCGTGTCATGTATCCAGAGAGTGCCGTGGATTTAGACAACACCACTCATCTTGTGCTATTTCCATTCAAGATACAGGATCTTGAGTGGCTCATCATGGCCTTCACAACAGGATTTACTGGAAAGTGAGTCATATTTTTATTCTTTCAATGCATATGATTTGTCCCCATTTATATGAAGACGTGTTCAGTGTAATCTAACAAACAGGCATTAAGACATAATGAATGAAACCATATCATGATTTTTCTTCCTTATTCTTTAGTAGATGGTCAACTTTTAGTTTCTTACTCTCTGAGGCTTTTTAATACATGTGAAGACATAACCGTTTCCTAGTAAATATGATTTCTATTGTTCATATAAAGGCTTTTTTTTTTTTTTTTTTTTTTAAAGCTGCAATTGTATTGTCATATGAGATGATGGAAGACTTGGATAGACTAGGTTATTCAGGGAAAAATAAATAAAGTGAAACAGAAAAACAGACAACACTATGCAAGGTTAAACATTAAAGTAATGAAATCACCAAGAAAATTGCCAAGGGTTCATAGAGTTCATGAATGAAGTGAAATCTCATAACCTACTTCAAATGTTAACAAAGTTTGTCAAAGACTGTGGGAGTAGAACAATCTCCTGAAGTCTGCTTTCACATTGTGTCTGTTTAGCTTTCTTTTGGAATGTCCACAACAATATTTTATCAAGTAGTTCATTTGATTTTGTCATTTCATGCTGTTTCTAGATCATATGCAGCAGTAAAATCCAAGGTTCAAGCTAACAAGGATTTGGTGAGTATTATGTTCACTGCATTCAGCAGTGAGCTGTCTGCAAAAGTAATGATAGATAAAAAATAAGTTGAAACACTAATTCAGATTCCTAACAGGTAATGGTGGTCAATCCAGCCTTCATGAGGTATGTTCATGACATCTGGCTGGATAAAAAGGGCGAGTATCCATCCACTGGCTTTATGGCTTTGGTTCTTGCGCTGCACATCTGTGATCAGGTAAGTTCATTTCTAATTTCTCTTAATTGTGAAGTCTACAAAGTTGTCAGTTTCTGTAGAAGTGAACCAAAATGAGCAACAAAATACACCCCCTGTCAAAAGTTTTAGGACACTTTCTCATTCAAATAAAGTAGAACCTGTCCTACAACTTTTGACAGGGGGTGTATTTCATCATATGGATGTGATCAGGGCAGGACTCTGATCATACATGTAAAGTTTCAGGCAGATTGGAGCATGTTCAGGGCATTTACACAGCATTTGAAATTTCATGGCGAAAGATCAAAATTCCAGAGGCCTCCACGGACACACCCTTTGACTTTAGAAAAAGATTTTAATAACTTTTGCTCATTAAGGCCTCCTGTATGTACTGGCAGAATTTGAGGTGAATTGGAGTTTCCCCCTAGGAGGAGTTCGCTCTAGAAAAAAATGAAAAATGGGCAAAATCTGACATTCAACGCAAAATGGCTCACTTCTTGTTGGGTTTGGAATATGGCTGTCACTGACTTTTTTGTTCAGCCTGATGTGCTGCATATGTGTACCAAATTTGGTAGATACACCCCCTGTCAAAAGTTGTAGGACAGGTTCTACTTTATTTGAATGAGAAAGTGTCCTAAAACTTTTGACAGGGGGTGTATGTTTGTGATAGTCATCCTGATATGACCGACATGAGGCTTATCTGACTGCCTATTCTTATACAAGATGATAGGCTGCTTGATAGGCAGTTTCATATGAATGCTATGACTCATCCACATGTCACTGTTGTATGTGTAGTTTGATTACAGAAGTGAAATGGTAAATATTCATAAAATAGGTGTGTCCTACATAATGCAGCAAATTTGTTAGTTATTGTATGTTCATTTTTGTGTTCCAAGGTCCGTGTGTTTGGTTTTGGTGCAGACAGTGATGGAAACTGGAGCCATTACTGGGAGAAGCTTAAAAATAAAAAGTTACGTACTGGACAGCATCCTGGACAGCATGAGTATCACATTATCCAGCAGTTGGCTGAGGAACAAAAACTCCAATTTTTTACAGGGCAGTGATCTTTTATCATTTAAAGTTAAAGATACAACTGACTCTTTTGAGACCATTGAAAAGGATTCACTGGAATAAACGGTCAAATGTTACTGTCAATCATATCCAAAGAAATGCACATGTGCTAGGCTGCTGTGCAATTTTTTTTCCGTGTGCTTTTATTGTTTGTGTTCTTCTCTATTCCAAAAAGTGAAATTGTTTTCTTTTGATTTTTTTCTTTAATGTTTTTCTATGGCACTTATGCAGGTTGTTTTCTCCTAACTAGATCCTTGCTTGTGTTGTATCTGCTCTCAGATGTACGTCACTTTGGATGAAAGCGTCTACTAAATGAAATTGTAAAATTCATGTGTCAGTGAAAATGTATTTTTAAAAAAGGAGGAGGGGGTACTGGTGAAGACACAAGAATTGTATTTAACTTGTGATCTGGTCTCTGAATTTTTTTCTGTGTACACATATATTGCATGATTTTTTTTAAAGTGAGCTTCATCTTCTGGAAACAGTGCTCTGGAAGTACACTAAAAAGGTTATGTCAATAAAATAGATTTGTTTTCCTGAAACACACAAATAAACAGCAAATGTTCAGTTCCATGGTTCGCCATTGCCATCTGCAGTCTTTGTCAAAAGGCTCAGGTTGTGGCCGTGACAAGAAAGATGGGTTCAGTGAAAGTTCATACAGATTCATGTTTTGATCAGTTTGAGAAATTCAATTACTTTGCCATGGAAACAGGCTGGTGAGACAACAAGACTGTCACCACTGATACCAACTGATTAGGGGAGGGAGACCTACCAGCAAAAACAGTCGGGGGTTTGGCATTTGCAAGATTATTTGTAAAAAAGTTTGCATCACAATATAGCTTAATACGTTAGAGACAAGGTTGGATCTTACATGTGATAACTGCATAATGTTCAATAACCCTTTTTTTGCAATACATTCTTTTAGAAATATGTATTATTTTTCAGAAAAAAATCCTTGTTGCGTTTATTTAGGTTCGCACCCTGAAATTATGCTCCAACAGTCGATCAGCTTTGGAAAATGTACTCCAGTCAAAAACCCCTAGAAAAACAAGGGCTGATACTGATTTAAGTTTGAAAGAATTTGCCCAGAAGCAGCCCAGTCAGCTGGAACTCCAATGTCAATATCAATGTCTGGCTTATGGCGTCGCTGGCATACTATACTGGGAAATCCATCCATCCATCCATTGTCTATACACCGCTTTATCCACACTAGGGTCGCTGGAGCCTTTCTCAGCTGACTCGGGCGAAGGCAGGGGAGACCCTGGACAGGTCGCTAGTCTGTCGCAGGGCTACATATACAGACAAACAATCACACTCACATTCACACCTACGGACAATTTAGAGTAACCAATTAACCTCAGCATGTTTTTGGACTTGTGGGAGGAAGCTGGAGTGAAAGTGCTCAGTGAGCCGTGTGGCTAAAAATCTGAGGTTGGATGGAGTTAAAAGCGGATGAAAAATCAATAAAGGTGCACGCCGCGGCGGTACTCTTGCCTCAGAGAGCGGGCCGGCTGAATCAACTGGAGCAGGAGGGGGTGGGGAAGGCTCGCGCCTGCGCTCTTGTCCTGGGGAGCGCGGCTGCGGGGGCCAGAGACGGCTGGGGACCACGTCCACTGTCCGGTTGACGGCGGGGGAAAAGAATAAGGCTGCTCCGTCGGCTCCGTCTTTCAGGGTGTCTCACTACATGGAGACCAAGGAGAGAAATGATCCAGCGCTCCACAGCAGGCAGCGCTGTCCTGTATGGCAGAGGAGACGAGGCGCAGAGACTGTTCGCGTTGGTCAGTCCCTTAGCCAATCAGGATGCAGAACACAATGAACTGTTTTTAAAAAAAAGCATAAAAAACTGCACTAAAAAAAATCCGTGAAACAGCCGGTGAAAGGTGAACTGCGTTATAGCGAGGGTTCACTGTACCACTTTATCCACACTAGGGTTGCGGGGGGGGGCTGGAGCCTATCTCAGCTGACTCGGGCAAAGGCAGGGGACACCCTGGACAGGTCGCCAGTCTGTCGCAGGGCTACATATACAAACAAACAATCACACTCACATTCACGCCTACCGGCAATTTAGAGTCATCAATTAACCTCAGCATATTTTTGGACTGTGGGAGGAAGCCGGAGTACCCGGAGAAAACCCACGCATGCACAGGGAGAACATGCAAACTCCATGCAGAAAGATCCCAGTACGCCACTGTGCAGCCCATACCGGGAAATCAACATACAAAATTCTGATTATCGGAATATGACTTGGAAAACTTTTAAAATCAATACTGAGTGTGACTATGCTTTCTTTTTAAACACCACAAGCTGCTTTCTGTACACATGCACTCAGTTTTTCAAGGTGCTTGGTCAGTATGATGTTTCTGCCACAGTTCTCTTGTGAACTGAAGCTGTTTCAGTGTCTCTTGTCTCGTCATGAAACCCAAGTCTGATGAACATGATGGGGCCATACCGGTCATAGCAGGACACTGGGCTTTTCTTGCCACTGATGATAGTACTATGAGTCAAGCTGGACAGTTAGGTTTGGTGTCACGGTGGTTAATGTATTACTGACACCAAGCAAAAACCTTGATGGAATATCATGCATAAAGGCCTCTACACACTGTGCGATTTTAACAGTTTTACAAGTTCACAGCGTGCTACACTGTACAACAGGAATCTAATAATTTTTGGGCGCAACGTAAAATTTGCTCTGTGCAGAGTGCATGATGAAAATGCAAGTTGAATCTCAGCCTATGATGTACGTGAGTTGATGTGAATCCACAAGAATAAAATATCATGTTTGTTTCTTTTGCTTTATTGTCATGAGATCAAAAGTACAGTTATGAAATGTGGAGCTCTCTTTTAATCAAATTGCTGTTTTTGCCAAAACTATCACCACATCCCCAACCATAAGAAGCTATTTTTGTAGCATTACCAAAACAAAGCTTAACTATAGCACCAGCAGATGATAAAATTCACATCGATGAGCTACAACATCACAACCACTGACAAATGAAGCACATAACATTGATCATCTCATCACAATGCAATGTTCTGCTGGAAAACCTTGGATCCTGGCAATCATGTGGATTCTACTTTGTCCAGTACTTACTGTGAAGCTCTTTGAATGTGAGAATGATTATTCACAACATGCTCAAGTTCATGTATTCATATAGAATATTTATCATATGACTTATGTCAGTTTTTGACTGATCAAAATGATGTAATTTTTAATGTCATATCCATGTGGAATTTACAACAGCACCTGCGAACAATTCAGGCAAGTTGATACTGCTCAGTATCACTCAGAGGTTGGGCTACACCTCAGATTTATTTATTTTTCTAAATTACCTTTTTTAGCCTGAGGTGCATTTATACACACGTGGACAAAATTGTTGGTACCCCTCAGTTAAAGAAGGAAAAACCCACAATTCTCACTGAAATCACTTGAAACTCACAAAAGTAACAATAAATAAAAATTTATTGAAAATTAAATAATCAAAAACAGCCATTACTTTTGAATTGTTGATTAACATAATTATTTAAAAAAACAAACTAATGAAACAGGCCTGGACAAAAATGATGGTACCTCTATAAAAGATTGAAAACTATTTGACCAGAGTGACATGATTAACTCAGGTGTGTCATTTAATTGACATCACAGGTGTTTCCAAACTCATAATCAGTCAGTCTGCCTATTTAAAGGGAGACAAGTAGTCACCCTGCTGTTTGGTGAAAAGGTGTGTACCACACTGAACATGGACAACAGAAAGCGAAGGAGAGAATTGTCCCAGGACATCCGAAAAAAAATGATAGACAAACATCTTAAAGGTAAAGGCTATAAGACCATCTCTAAACAGCTTGAAGTTCCTGTGACAACAGTGGCTCATATTATTCAGAAGTTCAAGACCCACGGGACAGTAGCCAACCTCCCTGGACGTGGCCGCAAGAGGAAAATTGATGACAAATTGAAGAGACGGATCGTTGGAATTGTATCCAAAGAGCCCAGAGCAACCTCCAAAGAAATTAAAGGTGAACTCCAAGGCCAAGGTACATCAGTGTCAGATCGCACCATTCGTCGTTGTTTGAACCAAAGTGGACTTCATGGGAGACGACCAAGGAGGACACCACTGCTGAAAAAAACTCATAAAAAAGCGAGACTGGAATTTGCAAAAATGCATGTTGACAAGCCACAAAGCTTCTGGGAGAATGTCCTTTGGACAGATGAGACCAAACTGGAGCTTTTTGGTAAGGCACATCAACTCTATGTTCATAGACTCAAAAACCAAGCATACGAAGAAAAGAACACTGTCCCTACGGTGAAACATGGAGGAGGCTCAGTAATGTTTTGGGGCTGCTTTGCTGCATCTGGCACAGGGTGTCTTGAAAGTGTGCAAGGTACGATGAACTCTGAAGACTATCAAGGCATTCTGGAGAGAAATGTGCTGCCTAGTGTCAGAAAGCTTGGTCTCAGTCGCAGGTCATGGGTCTTCCAACAGGACAACGATCCAAAACACACAGCCAAAAACACCCAAGAATGGCTGAGAGAAAAGCGTTGGACTATTCTAAAGTGGCCTTCTATGAGCCCAGATCTGAATCCCATTGAACATATGTGGAAGGAGCTGAAACATGCCATTTGGAGAAGACACCCATCAAACCTGAGACAACTGGAGCTGTTTGCTCATGAGGAGTGGGCCAAAATACCTGTTGACAGCTGCAGAACGCTCATTGACAAATACAGAAATCGTTTAATTGCAGTGATTGCCTCAAAAGGTTGTGCAACAAAATATTAAGTTATGGGTACCATCATTTTTGTCCAGCCCTATTTCATTAGTTTGCTTTTTTAAATAATTATGTTAATCAACAATTCAAAAGTGATGGCTGATTTTGATAATTTGATTTTCAATAAATTTTTATTTATTGTTACTTTTGTGAGTTTCAAGTGATTTCAGTGAGAATTGTGGGTTTTTCCTTCTTTAACTGAGGGGTACCAACAATTTTGTCCACGTGTGTATGATGTTCAAAACTCAAAGAAGTTAAAGTCATGGATTAGGGTCAAGGTTGCCTGAGGTGTAGTGTGACTCTACTGCACACATTCAATATCTTATCTTTCAATTATTACAAAAAGTGAAAGAGCACCCTCTGTGTATCACCATACATGATGACATTGTCAGAGGCCTAAGTTTGGGCTGTCATTCACTACAGAGAAAGTCAAAGATGTGGGGCTCTGATTTGTATTACAGGATTGTCACAACACGGAAAATACATAAATCTGCCCCCTATGATGTGCATAAGGAAACAAGTTTTTTGATGTTTGTTTGTTGTTGTTTTTTTACCATTCCATTTGAGTCACTTGTCCCTTTTCTCTCCACTGGCTGGTTTCGAGTTATTCAAGTCAGTTAATGGTTGATCAATTAAGAACTTTAGAGCATGAAACCTGTATGAACTTTCACTGAACACGTCTTTGTTAGTAAAATCTATCCTTTTTGACTCCAATCTATACTTTTAACAAAGACTGCAGACGGTAATGGAGAAATGTGGAAATGAACATTTGCTGTTATTCGTGTGTTTCAGGAAAAAATAAATCTATTTTATTGACATAACATTTTTTAGTGTACTTCCAGAGCACTGTTTTCAGAAGAAAGAGCTATCTTTAGACAATCTTGCAATTGAGCTTAATTCCGTTTTTGTTTTCATTTATTTGTGCAGACAGAACATTTCCACAGAGATCATATCACACAAGTTAAATACAGTGCCTTTGTTTTTAGTTATCATGCAATTCACCTTTTGTTATAATTCAGTTCACCACTACCATGACCTTGAACCTGCTAAACCTTTTATTCAAACATCTAGAGGGGAACAAAACCCACGCAAGACTGACTTTTATTGATTTTTCATCCGCTTTTAACTCCATTCAACCTCACATTTTAGCCACATGGCTCATTGAGCACTTTCACTTGAGCCATAACTTGGTGGGTTGGATTTTAGATTTTTTAACAGAAAGAACACAGAGAGTCAAAGTGAATGACATTTTATCAGAGTCCCTATGTTCCTCCACTGGCTCTCCTCAAGGATGTGTTCTCTCCTCTTTACTTTTTATCCTTTACACAAACATATGCAAAAGTGTTTATGAAAATAGACACATTTTAAAATTTGCAGATGACACTGTTATTGTCAGTTTGCTGCATAATAATGAATCCAGCCATGGTCCAGTCCTGCAGGATTTCATCAGTTAGTGTGACCTTTCCTTTTTGGTGCAGAACACGTCAAAGACGAAGGACATGTTCACTGATTTTAGAAAACAGGCTCCAAACTGCAACCCTGTTGAACGTGTGGATTGCTACAAATGCCTTGGGACTGTTATTGACGCCAAACTGAGTTTTAGCAGGAATTGTGAAGAGCTGTGCAAGAAGGGACATCAGCGTTTATTTTACTTGCGGAACCTGTCCCGTTTTAATATTGACAGATCTATGCTGACCCTGCTTTATTATGCTTTTATTCAGTTGGTATTATCCTTTGCCCTGGTTACCTGGTTTGGAAATTTGTCTCTACAGGACAAAAATTCCCTCAACCAAATTATCAAGTGGACTGGTCGGTTAATTGGGAAGCCTCAACCCACTATGCCAGCCTTGTATGGCACACAGCTGCAGCACAAAGCCAGCTCCATTCTAAAAGGCTGCTCACATCCCCTGAATGGGGAGTTCCAGCTCCTTCGTTCGGGCTGGCGGTTTGTGGTCCCTAAGGGACGGACAAAACGCTATAGGTGCAGCCTCAGCTATTTTAATGCTTAACTGCAAGTCCACCAGGTGAACAATCTTGTGCAGATTGTTTTTAGGTAGATCAGGATATGTAGGAGCAGTTTCCCTTTCCCTTTTTCTGATTAATTATGCTTTTTGTTGTCATTTGTCTGGTATGAATGTTTGTTGGGTGTTTTGTCATTTAATTTGTTGTTGGGATCGCTCAGTTCCTTTTTGCACAACAATTTTAACATTTGGTACAATAAAGAACCCTTGAACCATGAACCTTGACCCCCACCTCCTCCCGTTTTTAAAAAATTTTCACTTACACATTGATTCTATAATTTCATTTACAGACGCTGATTTCCAAAGCAACGTACATCTGAGAGTAGATACAACACAAGCAAAGATCTAGTCAGGAGAAAACAACCTGGACAAGCATTAAAGAAGATAATAAAAAGAATTTTTTTTCTCTGTAATAGAGAGAAACAACACAAACAATAAAAGCACATGGAAATTTTTTTAGCGCAGCAGCTTAGCACATGTGTATTTCTTTGTACAGGATTGACAGTAATATTCGTTCATTTCACAGAATCAGTTCCTATAGTCTCAGTTGAATGAGTTGTATATTTAACTTTAAATGATGAAAGATCACTGCCCTGTAAAAAACTGGAGTTTTTGTTCCTCAGCCAACTGCTGGATAATGTCATACTCATGCTGTCCAGGATGCACTCCAGTTTGTAGCTTTTTATCGTCAAGCTTCTCCCAGTAATGGCTCCAGTTTCCATCACTGTCTGCACCAAAACCAAACACACGGACCTTGGAACACAAAAATGAACATACAATAACTAACAAATCTGCTGCATTATGTAGGACACACCTATTTTATGAATATTTAACATTTCACTTCTGTAATCAAACTGCACATACAACAGTGACATGTGGATGAGTCATAGCATTCATATGAAACTGCCTATCAAGCAGCCTATCATCTTGAATAAGAATAGGCAATCAGATAAGCCTCATGTGGGTCATATCAGGAAGACTATCACAAACATATCTTGTTGCTTATTTTTGAGCACTTATACAGAAACTGAAAACTTTGTAGACTTCACAAT
This sequence comes from Acanthochromis polyacanthus, assembly GCF_021347895.1. Classification (NCBI taxonomy): domain Eukaryota; kingdom Metazoa; phylum Chordata; class Actinopteri; family Pomacentridae; genus Acanthochromis; species Acanthochromis polyacanthus. The sequence goes on from NC_067123.1 coordinate 19,652,739, forward strand.
TAAGAGAAATTAGAAATGAACTTACCTGATCACAGATGTGCAGCGCAAGAACCAAAGCCATAAAGCCAGTGGATGGATACCCGCCCTTTTTATCCAGCCAGATGTCATGAACATACCTCATGAAGGCTGGATTGACCACCATTACCTGTTAGGAATCTGAATTAATGTTTCAACTTATTTTTTATCTATCATTACTTTTGCAGACAGCTCACTGCTGAATGCAGTGAACATAATACTCACCAAATCCTTGTTAGCTTGAACCTTGGATTTTACTGCTGCATATGATCTAGAAACAGCATGAAATGACAAAATCAAATGAACTACTTGATAGAATAATGTTGTGGGCAATCCAAAAGAAAGCTAAAAACTCACAATATGAAAACACACCTCAGGAGACATTTGAAGTAGGTTACGAGATTTCACTTCATTCATTAACTCTATGAACCCTTGGCAATTTTCTTGGTGATTTCAGTATCTTTATGTTTAAGGTTGTGTTGTGTTGTTTGTTTTTCTGTTTCATTTTCTTTATTTTTCCCTGAATAACCTAGTCTATCCAAATCTTCCATGATCTCATATGATAATGCAGTTGCAGCTTTTGGTGTAGAAGCCTTTGTATGAACAATAGAAATCATATTTACAATGAAATGGTTATGTTTTCACATGTAGTAGTAAGCTTTGAGGAATATGAAACTAAATGTCAACTGTCAACTTCAGAAAAGTGGAGTGGGGTCTTGATGATTTGCTTTCATTCATTAATGCCTGTTTGTTAGATTACACTGAACACATCTTCATAGAAATGGGGAAAAATCATATGCATGTAGTGAATAAGAATATGACTCACTTTCCAGTAAATCCTGTTGTGAAGGCCATGATGAGCCACTCAAGATCCTGTATCTTGAATGGAAACAGCACAAGATGAGTGGTGTTGTCTAAATCCACGGCACTCTCTGGATACATGACACGATGAGTTGTTCTGGTCCCAACATCTTCCTCATAGCCGTTGATACGACCAAAGTTCATTCTAAGAAGTACACACCAGAATACTTCTTATGTCACTTTTTAAAAAAATAGTTGATGACTAAAGAAGATTTCTCTGAGCTTAATATTTACCTTATGACGACATCATGGAAATCTATCAGAGGCCCGTAGTGTGATCGCTTTAAATTAACAGAATTTCCCACCACAGCACAAGTCCTGCAGCGGTCAGGGCTGGGTTCTCTTAGATCTGGAGTTGGTGGGAACATCTGAAACAGCCTCTCTACTGTTGTTTTATAGGTGCTGAAGCTGCGCCTTTCATTCTGTAAGTGCTGACAGAAATACCAGACATACTCTGTTGTTAAACCAGTTATCATTTGCATTATGTGAGCAGACAGGCATACAAGAACATTTGTATTTCTACTTCTCTTTTACCAATGAGAATCAGTTGCTAGTTCTGAAGCTGGTTTAACTTGCGAACAGTCTAGGAGCCTGCTGCTTTTCTACAGGTTAGACACTCGGTGTGGAAAATACACCTTCTCGCCTACTAGGAGGTGGATGATGTCCCTCCTCATCCATATGTATGAGAATGAGTCAAATCAGAGTCTTTATGGAGTCACATCATTATGGCATTGCATATCTGTTCAAAGACTGGTGTCTTCATTGAACTTTCGCTGAGGACCACAGTACAAAGAGAAAGTTTGTCTTTCCCAAGACAAAAAGATTTTCTTGATCTTTAATTAGAATTCAGCCAACATTTATAAACACTGCTGCAAATGGCAATCCTGAGTTTCTGAATTTTCTGTAATGGGATCATTGAAACCCACGTGTCTTTGCCACGACAAATAATCATGCATTGTCATATATGTATATATGAATAAAAAAATAGAACAAGTGCAGTGTTTTACATTTTCACTTAACACAGCAGGTAGGGACAGTTTGGCTCGTAAGGAAGAAAGCAGTGACAAGCTCAGATTCTTGCAGTCAGTCTACCAAGTTCCGGTGTAGATTTTGGGAGGAAAGGAAAAGGGATATATATATATATATCCTGACAGAGAACCAGCTGTTTGGCTGTCGAAGGACTGCTTTAAAATTATACACTGGCTGGGTACAAAACAACCTGCCTTGGTGGAAAACAGGTTTCAGATTCTCATCTGATAACTGCAGGATGATTTTTATTGGCAGGTGAGTGACTTACCTTCCACCAGTTGAAGGCATCCTCTGACAGGTTGTAGTTCACAGACAAAAATGGGTCCACAGAACTGTTGAAACTTTGCATGAGCAACAGCTTATCTTCTGATAAACACTTCTCACAAGCACATGGGCTTTGTTGTAGAGAGTGGAACCAGACAGTTAAGTTGAAGTGGGTTCTTATGAACAGACTAACCCCGGTGAGAAACAGCAGTAAAATAAACACCTTAAATTTGGACATCTTCCTGGATTTGTTGACACTTGTGACTGGAAAACAGGTCCAGTCTGTGGACAAAGTGTGTGGTGAAATGCACAAGTAAGTCTACAGTTATGAATAAATAAAACACTGTCACCATTTATTCATAGCCATACTCAGCAAAAGGAGTGAGAGAGCTGAGTCGAGGATTCATAATATTAACTTAAGAATAAAAACAACAACAATAATAATTAGAGATAATTGATGATGATGATTATTGTTATTAATATTGTTATTATTGGCGACAATGTTCACTTGATTCCTGTGGGACATATTCCTACTCAGTCACAAATAAACTCATAATACATTTTTCAAATTGAAATCAAATAAAGTAATAATCGTACTTTTTAAACAAGAATCATCACTTTAAATATGGAAATGTTTATTTAATTGATCTCTTACCGTAAATGAGAATAAATCAAGTCCTGGAAAAAATCATAAATGTGCAAATGTTCCCTATCAGTATTAGAGGATGATAACTGTCTGACAGTTTGACTTCAAGACAACTGGCTGCAACTTCTTATTTGAAGGTTTTCTGTGATGATGACACATCAGTGGCAAAGGGGAGGAGAGGTGTGGTATTTGCATATGTGCTTAACAAAACACTGGTGATGAGGAAGAACTTTTTTTTTTTTTTGTTTTTACACAAGTGTTGAGTTTTTAACCTTAACCTTATCTGGCATTATACAAATGATATACAAATTATTTTTTAGCTCATTACACTCACAAAATCCCCTTTGTATGAAACTGAATTTCTAACGTACCGTAAAATTAATTGATTTCTTGTTAGAAGATTCAGTGTGTGAAGAGAAAAGTTTCTTAAACTCACTGAAGTCGAGAGAATTTACGGTAAAAGCATGGAAATTTAGATGAGAATCAAAAGTAAACCGGTTTAACAACCTACCTTTGCATTCTCACTGCAATTCAACCAGTCATAAAGGAGATGTGGTGTGACTCATCACCCTGATTAAACCAAACCAAATAGCGAGTTAAAACTGAACTTAAGTCTAAGAATAGTAGTACCGCCCTATTCTCTTGGATGAACCTTCTGCTACACACTTAAAATCCATCTCATGACTCTGAATTTGCAGCTCCTTCAGGCTGGAAGCATTTCCTTCCACATCATAGTCTCACCTTTAGGAGAGAAAATACAATAAATAAATCATCACATCACCAAATTAATAGCTAGCAGTCCTGCCATTAGTATGCAGTTGAGCTCTAATCCTGGCCGGCATGTCCCCCAGGAGCCTTTCACACTGTTAAGGGCTAATCTTGTCCCATTCTTCTTGAATTACTGCTGTAATTATTCTGTTTTCTTTGGTTTACACTTTGAAACAGACCTTTTGATAATCCATCACAGATTTTCAATGGGGCTCATGTCTGTTGATTAAGCTGGCCACTGTAAGACCTGGATACTGAACTCCTGCAGCCAAGTTCTACTGGCCCTGGATGTGTTTAAGGGGCCTTATCTTGTTGAAACATACAGCTTTGACTTCAACAGAACAGTGCAGATGCAGAAGGGAACATGTGGGTTTTGAGAATGGCACAATAATTGGCAGAGATGTGCCATCACAGACAGTGAGATGACCAACACCAGGAACAGTCATGCATCTCCAAACCATGATACTGCCTCCACCATGCTTGACAGTAGGTACTGTACATGCTGAAGATGATGCTTTGCCTGGCCTTCTGCATAGCCTCACATTAGCAGGTGGAAGACAATGCTGGAAACTGGACTCATCTGACCACAGAATCTTCTTCTAATTCCTGGTTGTCCAGTTCCTGTGTGCCTGGGACCAGCAATGCCGGGCTAACCTCTGTGTGTCATTGATCAGGGGCTTCTGAAACCATGATCTTAAAGTTAATCATGTACAGTGCTGGTGAAACACTTTACACTAGCTTGATTTGACCACTGCTGCTGAAGCAGTTGCTGAAGAAACCCTTGGGCATCCAGATCTTGGTTTGTCGAGTGTATCTGACTGCTAAAGGACTGCTGCTGCACTTCCTGGCTAAATTAGCAATTGGTTGGATACATAGCGTTCTCTTGGAATATAAATTAATTAAGCATGGTATTAATGGTATTTTCTATAATTCAATCAAAGCCTTATACAATGCACCAGAAGCATGTGTGCAGGTGAACAATCTGAGGACGGACTGGTTCCCTACTCCATTTGGGATAAAACAAGGAGATGTCCTCTCTCCTACTTTGTTTGCTCTTTATGTTAATGATTTGGCTCAGGAAATTAAGAGGGCTAACTGTGGAATAGACATTGAGGCGTTTAATCTCAGTATTTTATTATATGCTGATGAAATGTTAGAGAAATGTTAAAATGGTTATTTGAAAATGAAATATTTTCCATTGCAAGCTCTATAGAGAAGGCATGAACTTTGAGACTGAAAACTATTGTGATAATGCCCAAGCAGTAAACCCCTTTAAAAAAAAAAAAAAAATCGCATACACAGGTAAGTGATCTGGCTAAAATGAAAACCAAGGCAGTTACAGCAAAAATATAAGTCTTTTATTTTACAATCTTAAAGCAAATTATACAATTATATTTAATCTATAAAATATTAAACTCCTAAACAAAGTAGCCCAAATAATAAAGTAAAGTGTGGAATTCATAAAGTAAGCAAATTCAATATATACACAAAATTAGTAAATAATTAAAAAAAAACAATTAGTAATTTCAAACCAAACTACAAAGAAAACTAACTAAACCCCACATCAACCTTAACCTAAAGTGCTGTAGTGCTTAAAGTGCTTAGATGTTAAGGTGCTATGAGTCTAAAGTGCGACCGCTGTGCAAAATGGCAAATGGTAAAGTGCTTTTAAAGTTCCGACTAAGGTAGATGTTGTACTACAAAACACTTAAACCCCTGACAGCAATCACATCGCTGAACTCAACCAAAAGAACACTACAGACATAGAAAGGGCTAACAATGTAAAGGGCAGGGGAAAATCAAGTAAAAACAACTATTTTTATTTAAATCTCTAAAATGACAAAAACTCTAATTTAAGAAGAAAGCCAATTAGAAGCTTAATGAAATTTTCAAGAGAATAAGAAAAAGAGCTTATTGAACAGCAGCGGCCAGCTTAAGAACACAAAATAGTAGTTGTGAGAATCAGCCGATCACTTTTAAAACTACTGTTAGTGCATCAGTATAACAGATTTACCTTAGCACAGACAGAACTCGGCTCCACACCACCAGCTCACACTAGAAGTTCTGAGCAACGCACTGGAGTAGCCCCATTTCTCCACTAAACCATTGGATTAAAGAAAAGGCAATTCAATCCAGAAACTAACATTTAAATCTAAACAAATACAAGATAATAGGCTGTATTTACTCATATTAAACATCACACGACTGCACCCAAGCTCTGAACTCCCAGACGCCGCATTCTACACCCCTGTGTTCAATCTGTTGATGAAATAGCGTGGGGCCAGGGGTGAGACGGAGCGGTGCGTTCAGGGCCCCTCCGAAACTACAGTAACCCACCCGGTTACACTATGTTTACAATCTGATGTTTGTAGTGATTCATTTAACTGTATGCCATCTTCTCTGTTTGATGACTAGTGTCATATAAGCCCATACAGGCTGGGCACTTAAATGGGTGCATGACACTTAAATAAAATATATTCATTCATTCATTCATTCCTGGCTATCTGGTGGTGGTTGCACCCTTCCTGGCTGAGAATCTGTATCTTCAGGCATGTTTCCTGTGTTAGGTTAGGTGAACTTTACCAGTGTCATCTGCAACAACTGAATTATTTTCAGATTCCCAATTTACGTTGAAAAGTCTGTCAAAATCCAAATCACCCCATTCTGTGATTTAAAAAGAAAAAATAGCAAAAACACACTGCAGTAAACACCTGATACTTTAACGGGACAACTGCTGAGGGCTCATGCAACTGGGATGTACTCATGTCGTGTTCAACCTTTATTACATAAATCATAACGGAACATTATGTGTGCAGGTGTCCTGTATGTGTGCTACACTCACGTGGCTCTCAGTGGGTAGCAGGTTTTAAAAAAGATAGCCCACAGTGATAAACATGGTATACACTTTGATTACTAGGTAGCATCGCAACACTAAATCCTGTAATGATAGTTGTCAGAATTGTCCCACTGTGCTCCATTAAAACACTGAGAGCACGACTTTCTGAATCAGTGAGCTACAAAATATATAAAAACAACATTTAGATTCAGGTATTACAAAAGCAGGGGTGAGTAATGTTCGTGATCAGTCGTGTCTGTGACCATTTTAGTGATATTTTGCAGGTGAAACACCTTCAAAGGGCTCCTGTTTGTTGTGTTGAGGTCAGTAAGTCTCTGTCCAGAACTTCCTGCCACAACAGATTCACTTTCTGTGATATTGTGAAAAATCCTCCTGTGGAGAATAACTTCCTTTAAAACAGTCAAAGAGTCCAAACCAAGCTGGGCTTAATGGCAGTGATCTGGAGGAGGAACAGACGGCCAAGTGACTGGAGGTCTGTAGCAATGGCCAACTCTGGAGCAGGGTGGAGGTCAGCCAGGAACAGTGGAGGCATGAACCAACTCAGCAGCTGACTCAGGACCAGCTATGGTGACTTGGGAGATCTTGAGAGAAGTCAACCAACTTTGGGGCTGACTCAGGGACAGATTTAGGAAGTCCAATTAACCAACTCATTAGTAAAACCAAGAAGGGGGCAGTAATTCAGTGGCTGGACAACTCAGGAACGGTACTGAGCAGGGCTTAAGGTCTGACCATGAGACCGTGGCGCATTTAGGGCCTGAATGTGATCTCTTTCAAATTAGATAATAATCTCCTCCATGTGGAATCTAGTCTTCGCTTGGTCTATTTTTGCTCAGCATATGCTCGAACAGTTCAGCAAAGAGAACCAAAAAGCAGAATGCAGAAGTCAGGTTAAAAAAAAGCAAGAAATAAATTTTAGTAACAGCAAACTAGTACCTGATAACAAAACTATGCAGGCAAACAAGTTGAGGCAGATTCCAGGATACAAAAAAGATCCAAACACAATAAACAGAGCCAATGCAGAAAAACACAGCGCTGGAAAGCCGTTACAGACAATCCAGAAAAGAACAAAGGGGCTACATGGGAGAATATGTATGAGGTTGGCCTGGTTGGAAAAACCAGAGTCAGGAGAAACACTGGTAAGAATGGAGAGAGCCATTGAGGACCTCTGCTGGGTGGGAGGAGTGACACAAGAAACAACCAGGCTGAAGAAATCACTAAAGAAGTCAATGAGAAAAACCCTAAATCATGACAAGTTGTATACACTTAAAATATTAGGTGTCTTTTTAACGTGCATATGTTTAGATTTAGTGCATGTACACACATTTCAAAATTTAAAAATAATGAAAAGAACATCCCACCCGCACTAAGGGGTTTTTAAACCCATTTTTAAGATTCCTCACTTTCCTCTGTCAAAACATGTAGTCTAAACTGTAAACAGATCAAAGAAAGGCTGGGTTCCTGCTCACTGCAGCAGAGTTGCTTTCAGCCGCCCTTAAACTCCTGATGCAGATGCATGTCATGTTTGGTCTCTTGTAGGAGGTGCAAGATCCTATCACCATTGCAGATCAACTTTATTATCAAAGCATAGAGAGAGCAGAGAAAGATAGACACACTTCAAGTAAGCTGAAAGAAAGTGGAAAATACACTGCCAGTCAAAAATTTGGACACCCTTTCTCATTCAATGTTTTTTTTCTATTTTTACTATTTTCTACATTGTAGATACAGACTCAGAACTATTTCTGAGTCTGTTTGTTTTTGTTTTCAGTGCTCTGTAACGTCTGCCTGAGGTCAGAAGTTCAAACAGGTGATTTCCAGGGTGACATCGCCATACTGAGGACATCAAAACTATGAAGCAAGATATGTGGAATTATATAGCAAACAAACAACTGTGAAAAACTTTAAATATGTTTTATATATTAGATACCTCAAAGTGGCCACGCTTTGCTTTGACGACAGCTTTGCACACTCTTGGCATTCTCTCAATAAGCTTCATGAGGTAGTCACCTGAAATGGTTTTCACTTCACAGATCTGCCTGGTCAAGGTTAGTTTGTGGAATTGCTTGCTTTCTTAATGGGACCCCCAGTTGTGTTCTGCAGAAGTCAGGATGACAGCCCTTTTTGAGCAGCTAAGCAAAGACAAATGACAGTACCTCATTACTGAAGGTGAAAAAATTTTATGTATCCCAAAGGGCAGTTGCAAAAACCATCAAGCACTATGACGAAACTGGCTCACATGAGGACCGCCCCTGGAAAGGAAGACCAAGAGTCACCTCTACTGCTGAGGATAAGTTCGTGAACCATGGAGGAGGAGGTGTGATGGTGTGGGGGTGCTTTGCTGGTGACACTGTTGGGGATTTATACAAAACTGAAGGCACACTGAACTAGCATGGCTACCACAGCATCCTGCAGCGACATGCCATCCCATCCAGTTTGCATTTAGTTGGACCATCATTTATTTTTCAGCAGGACAATGGCCCCACACACACCTCCAGGCTGTTTAAGGACTATTTGACCAAGAAGGAGAGTGATAAAGTGATGTGTCAGATGATCTGGTCTCCACAGTCACCTGATCTAAACCCAATCCAGATGGTTCGGGATGACTTGGACTGCAAAGAGAAGGTATAAGGGCCAACAAATGCTCAGCATCTCTGGGAACCCCTTCAAGATTGTTGGAAAACCATTTCAGGTGACTACCTCATGAAGATTATGGAGAGAATGCTAAGAGTGTGCAAAGCAGCAATCAAAGCAAAGGGTGGCTATTTAGAAGAATCTAAAATATAAAACATATTTTGACTTATTTGTTTCTGTTTACTTCATATTTCCAGATGTGTTCATTCATAGATTTGATATCTTCAGTGAGAATCCACATGGTAAATAGTCCTGAAAATAAAGAAAACTGAAAAGGCCTCCACATTGCGTTGCCCAGAAGAGCACAATTTTAAGCCAGTGCTGGTGTGTAATTCAAAGAGACCAACTTATCTGCACAATTTAAGATCAGTTAAGACTTGCTGCTGATGCTTTATCTGTTCTGAAGCTGCACTATTCACTCTGCATGCAATCTTACCCAACTGTGCTAGAATCAAATTAGGCAGACAACAGAGCAGATTGAATAAAAAAACAAACAGGTGAAACAGTCATATGAGAATGCTGCAGATGAAAATAATTCAACTTTCTGTACAAGAACAAATATTGCTGGACGTTTGTCCACAGAGCTTCAGTAATTGCAGCTGATCCAGAATGCTGAGTCCTAACTAACACCCAGAAACTGGACCATATTACAGCGCTGATCAAATCACTATATTGGCTTCCTGTTAGTCAAAGCATAGAGTGCAAAGTCTTACTCCTGGCTTACAAAGCCCTGAATGGTCTTGGACCAAAATACATCCTAGATGTATTAACTCAAATCAAGCATCCAGAGCCCTTGAGTCATCAGATACAGGTTTACTGTAGTGATGTTACGCTCGAGCCAGTTTGCTCGACACAGTGCCGAGCTTTTGAAGCAGAAGTGTTCCGAGACGGTGTTTCGATCCCTGCTTCAGCACACCCACAATCACGTGACTATCGAGAACGAGGCCTCGTTACGCACATCGCGTGTCGCGGTGCTTCGAGTTTGTGGAATTGCTTGCTTTCTTAATGGGACCCCCAGTTGTGTTCTGCAGAAGTCAAGATGACAGCCCTTTTTGAGCAGCTAAGCAAAGACAAATGACAGTACCTCATTACTGAAGGTGAAAAAATTTTATGTATCCCAAAGGGCAGTTGCAAAAACCATCAAGCACTATGACGAAACTGGCTCACATGAGGACAGCCCCTGGAAAGGAAGACTATGGGTGCTTTCACACCTGTTAGTCCGTTAGAGTGCTTTGGTTGGACCCAAAAGTTGTTACAATGTTGCTAATTTCAACTGGTTCGGTTCGCATTCACACCAGTGTTTTCGCAGTTGAACCAACTACGATGAATGTTATATCTCCCCCTAGTCGTTTGGCGGCGCTGTTCACAAAAATAATGACGTAGGTGAACGCTGATTGGCGCAGCATGTGAAGAGGGAAAAATCCCAGAAGAAAACAATAGGCTGTGTTTATTCCATGGATTGAGGTTTATTCGTAAACAATGAACTATGTTCTCCTGTTCCTTCTTGTTGCCATATATTCATATCATTGCTTTATGCAGCAAGCACAAATACTGCTGTTGTTCCAGCATGAAGCTCGCATTCGGTACAAGAACATTACACAGTCGTTTTTGGCACGGAGAAGATGCATTGCAAGACGTTATCGTTATCCCAAAATTCCCCGTGCAGGTTGCTACGGAAGCTCCCGTAGACCAAAAAGTCTGCTGCGCCATCAAGCCGGTCCGAATGGAGACAGGTTTGTGTTCTCACCAGGAGCGAACCGAACTGGAGTTCACAAAGAAGCGGACCGAGACCACCTTCGAGAGGTGGTCTCGGTCCGGTTCTTTAGTCCGCACCAAAAACATCTGGTCTGCTTTCACACCAGCCCAAATGAACTGTACTTGCTGCTGTTGTGGACTCCAGTCCGCTTTAAGCGGACCAAAAGGCGTATGTGTGAAAGCACCCTAAGTAGGCAGCCTGATAAGGATCACTGTCTATGCAAGTTGAAGTAAAATCCGTCGAAATATCCTACTCTTCATCCTCATCAATTGTTTATTGCATCTTTCCCTACAGACACCAGGCTTTGCTGCAGGGCACTGGAGCTAAACTGCTCCGTCTGAGTCAGCTGTCATGCCACAGCTACCTGGAAGCAGTGCTTGGTCCTGGTCATGGATGACGAACTAAGTCTGTTCCCAGAAGGAGTGGTAATGAAATTTCTTTGGTGGGATGAACAAAAAAAGGTATTTGTTCACTCCTGATGGATGATGATGCAATCGCAACGATTGGTGGATTTGTCGGCGTGGCTTAGTGAACTCAGCCGTCTGCCCAGCGTAGCACAGCCCATTCTTCACACACACGCAATGACAACATTTTATTAGGTGATAAACAAGCTTTTCGCAGCGTTTGACTGGAGATTTCCTGCAGAGAGGCATGGAGCACTCATGCTGGTCAGATTAGTTTCTGAGTGGGTTTAGATTCATGCATCACACACAAATTGTCCCCAGACGATCCAGTTGCATATTTTTGAGACGTCATAGACACCGGACCAGGACGTTAACCTACATAATTCATTGTTTTCAAGAAGCTGATTTATATAAAAATGATACAACACTGATTTCCATGAGATTTCAGGTAAAATGAAGGAGGAACCATGAACACAGATCACCTGTACAGCATTTTATTAGGTCACCCTGTCATTGTTTAAACGTTTGGAGTTCATAGTAAAAACTGATCAATGTGTCTGACAATACTTTATTAAATCAGTGTCTTTCTGTTTCCGCCTTGACAGACTGAAGGCTGGACTGCTGGAAACCGCTCATCTTGACTGCTCCTATGCTTGTCTGGTTTCCAGGGAAGGTCCAGTCTATCTATAAATGGCCTTTTGTTCTCCGGCTGCACGTTCACCCCACTCCTGTGAACGCGTTATTTCAGGCACACCTGAAGAGATTTGCGTCAATTTTGCTCAAGCTTTTACTCGGACAATGAACTTGTAACAACGGTCAAACCTGTAGTGGCAGGTTTTCTTCTTTCATCCTTCCTGGTGTGGTGTGTGTGGTATTTGAGCAGGTGATGCCAATCCGAAATCACCAGACGAGATTCACATGCAGGTGGGCGTGATCGGCTGCAGTTGCCTTCCTCCTCTGAAAAAAGCCAGACACAGAGCACTACCAGATGCTGGATTGTTGAACAACCGCAGTCAGTTTACTGATCCCTGTTCTGGCCATGTCTTTTGTATGTACCTCAGCTAACTGCTGTTTTTTGTGCTCTACTTTTGAATGATCCATTTGCTCGTAAATGCTTCACCTGGATTCTCTGTTCTCCACTGTCAGTCTAGACCCTCTCGGGTCACCACCCGAAAATCACCACTGGCTTCAGTGCCTGCCTCACCTCTGTCATTCACCACTCCACACACCACCTCTATCTGCATCGTCCTTCTCTGCTTCCCCTCGTGCCTGTAGTCAGCTAAGTTCCATGCTCACTCCGAGTCCAGCCACAGTATAGTTGTGTTGGTCTGTAGGTGTATGTCCTTGTGAGTGTTTAAATCCAGTGTCCTGTTCTGCTGTTTTGACATCGAGTAATATTCCTGGTAATTAGTATTCTTCTTTATAATTTTTGTAACTCGGTTCAACCTACCCAGGTCAGTTGTTCTCTTTCTTTGTTTTGAGACTAAGGGTGTTGTGTACCAGTTTATCCCCCATCAGTCCCACTGGGGTCTCCGTTAGCTTCACTTGCGGCAACTGCTTCTCAGTTCCGCGGGTTTTAAGTAATACTTTCAGATGTAGGTTTTTTTCTGGTGATTTTTGTACATTTATGTTTTACTCCAAATGTCTGTCTGCTGTGTCCCTATACCAGTACTATAACAGAACTAATAGAATCAAGCGGCCAAAAGTCACTGTGACTTCATGCATGTTTTTGGCTGTACCTGCAGAATTCATACATTAATTAGACACACTTGTCTACCAGGATAAAATGACAAAGTGAAAGCATTTTATATCAAAAAGGTCAACATTAGAATTCATTGTGACCACATCATGTTCTGCAAAAACACTTTTCTGGCCATTATACAACACCGAAACTTATCAACAGAAGAGGAGAATATGATCATGTTAATCATTATCTGCCTGCATGGTGATATTATTGTAATCATGAATTATCTGGACTTTCTTTCCAATGTACTTCAGTATTGCAGCCTCAACTTGCCTAAATTCTGCTATTTCCTGCAGCGAGGCTTTTAAGCTACATTCCATGTCAAAGCAATTACAAACACCTGTAACTGGTTGGTTTAACTTACACTAAATCAGTAGATGAAACTACATCATAGTTTCTGTTAAGGTTTGACTGCTGTCTCAGCAGGTAAACTGTCATATCAGACACTCAAGGGCAGAGATTTGGATGTTTTGATTCTTCCTTTTCCCTCTGTCTACCTGATCTACAGGATGCATTTAAAACAGAGCCCTGTGAAGGCCTGGTCATTTTTCTTTGCAAGTGCATCAGTTTGGCTGCCATATTACTTTTATAGTTACCGTATGTATTGTGTTTGGATGATTGGAGGGTTCCTCAGTTTGATTACATTTGGTGTGCAATTAATGTTTCCACTGGAATCTAATGTCACACATAATCAACTCTGAGCAGGTGCAGATAGAAGGCCTAAGGGCAGCCGAGGTGTTCACATCTGAGACAGGACTGGTTGACCTGCTTGTACAAACCCAATTCCAATGAAGTTGGGACGTTGTCCATCCATCCATCCATCCATCCATCCTCTATACACCGCTTTATCCTCATTAGGGTCGCGGGGGGTGCTGGAGCCTATCCCAGCTGACTCGGGCGAAGGCAGGGGACACCCTGGACAGGGCGCCAGTCTGTCACAGGGCTACATATACAGACAGACAATCACACACACATTCACATCTACGGGCAATTTAGAGTAACCAATTAACCTCAGCATATTTTTGGACTGTGGGAGGAAGCCGGAGTACCCGGAGAAAACCCACGCATGCACAGGGAGAACATGCAAACTCCATGCAGAAAGATCCCAGTCCCAGGCCGGGATTTGAACCGGGAATCTTCTTGCTGCAAGGCGAAAATGCTAACCACTCCCACACTGTGCAGCCCCAAGTCAAAATATGTTTTATAATTTATATTTTGCAGCCCATACCGGGAAATCAACATACAAAATTCTGATTGTCGGAATATGACTTGGGAAACTTTTCAAATCAATATTGAATGTGACTATGCTTTCTTTTTAAACACCACAAGCTGCTTTCTGTACACATGCACTCAGCTTTTCAAGGTGCTTGGTCAGTATGGTGTTTCTGCCACAGTTCTCTTGTGAACTGAAGCTGTTTCAGTGTCTCCTGTCTGGTCATGAAACCCAAGTCTGATGAACATGATGGGGCCATACCAGTCATAGCAGGACACTGGGCTTTTCTTGCCACTGATTATAGTACTATGAGTCAAGCTGGACAGTTAGGTTTGGTGTCACGGTGGTTAATGTATTACTGACACCAAGCAAAAACCTTGATGAAATATCATGCATAAAGGCCTCTACACACTGTGCGATTTTAACAGTTTTACAAGTTCACAGCGTGCTACACTGTACAACAGGAATCTAATAATCTTTGGACGCAACGTAAAATTTGCTCTGTGCAGACTGCATGATGAAAATGCAAGTTGAATCTCAGCCTATGATGTACGTGAGTTGATGTGAGTCCACAAGAATAAAATATCATGTTTGTTTCTTTTGCTTTATTGTCATGAGATCAAAAGTACAGTTATGAAATGTGAAGCTCTCTTTTAACCAAATTGCTGTTTTTGCCAAAACTATCACCACATCCCCAACCATAACAAGCTATTTTTGTAGTATTACCAAAACAAAGCTTAGCTATAGCACCAGCAGATGATAAAATTCACATCGATGAGCTACAACATCACAACCACTGACAAATGAAGCACATAACATTGATCATCTCATTACAACGCAATGTTCTGCTGGAAAACCTTGGATCCTGGCAATCATGTGGATTATAGTACTATGAGTCAAGCTGGACAGTTAGGTTTGGTGTCACGGTGGTTAATGTATTACTGACACCAAGCAAAAACCTTGATGAAATATCATGCATAAAGGCCTCTACACACTGTGCGATTTTAACAGTTTTACAAGTTCACAGCGTGCTACACTGTACAACAGGAATCTAATAATCTTTGGACGCAACGTAAAATTTGCTCTGTGCAGACTGCATGATGAAAATGCAAGTTGAATCTCAGCCTATGATGTACGTGAGTTGATGTGAGTCCACAAGAATAAAATATCATGTTTGTTTCTTTTGCTTTATTGTCATGAGATCAAAAGTACAGTTATGAAATGTGAAGCTCTCTTTTAACCAAATTGCTGTTTTTGCCAAAACTATCACCACATCCCCAACCATAACAAGCTATTTTTGTAGTATTACCAAAACAAAGCTTAGCTATAGCACCAGCAGATGATAAAATTCACATCGATGAGCTACAACATCACAACCACTGACAAATGAAGCACATAACATTGATCATCTCATTACAACGCAATGTTCTGCTGGAAAACCTTGGATCCTGGCAATCATGTGGATTCTACTTTGTCCAGTACTTACTGTGAAGCTCTTTGAATGTGAGAATGATTATTCACAACATGCTCAAGTTCATGTATTCATGTAGAATATTTATCATATGACTTGATCAGTTTTTGACTGATCAAAATGATGTAATTTTTAATGTCATGTCCATGTGGAATTTACAACAGCACCTGCGAACAATTCAGGCAAGTTGATACTGCTCAGATTTTTTTAAATATTATTTTTAGCCTGAGGTGCATTTATATGATGTTCAAAATTCAAAGAAGTTAAATTAAGTCATGGATTAGGGTCAAGGTTGCCTGAGGTGTAGTGTGACTCTACTGCACACATTCAATATCTTATCTTCCAGTTATTACAAAAAGTGAAAGAGCACCCTCTGTGTATCACCATACATGATGATATTGTCAGAGGTCTAATTTTAGGCTGTTATGCACTACAGAGAAAGTCAAAGATTAGATTACAGGATTGTCACAACATGGAAAATACATAAATCTGCCCCTCTATGATGTGCATAAGGAAACAAGTTTTTTTTGTTGTTGTTTGTTTTTTTAACATTCCATTTGAGTCACTTGTCCCTTTTCTCTCCACTGGCTGGTTTCTGGTTATTCAAGTCAGTTAATGGTTGATCAGTTAAGAACTTTAGAGCATGAAACCTGTATGAACTTTCACTGAACACATCTTTGATAGTAAAATCTTGACTTTTCCAGAGCAATCTGACCTTTTGACAAAGACTGCATGTAATGGAGAAATGTGGAACTGAACATTTGCTGTTATTAGTGTGTTTCAGGAAAAAATAAATCTATTTTATTGACATAACATTTTAATGTACTTCCAGAGCACTGTTTTCAGAAGAAAGAGCTATGTTTAGACAATCTTGCAATTGAGCTTAATTCCGTTTTTGTTTTCATTTATTTGTGCAGACAGAACATTTCCACAGAGATCATATCACACAAGTTAAATACAGTGCCTTTGTTTTTAGTTATCATACAAGTCAGCTTTTGTTATAATTCAGCTCACCACTACCATGACCCCCACCTCCTCCTGTTTAAAAAAAAATTTCACTTACACATTGATTCTATAATTTCATTTACAGACGCTGATTTCCAAAGCAACATACATCTGAGAGTAGATACAACACAAGCAAAGATCTATTCAGGAGAAAACAACTTGGACAAGCATTAAAGAAGATAATAAAAAGAAAATATTTGTATTTTTTTTCTCTGTAATAGAGAGGAACAACACAAACAATAAAAGCACATGGAAAAATTTTAGCACAGCAGCTTAGCACATGTGCCCTTCTTTGTACAGGATTGACAGTAATATTCGTTCATTCCACTGAATCAGTTCCTATAGTCTCAGTTGAATGAGTTGTATATTTAACTTTAAATGATAAAAGATCAGTGCCCTGTAAAAAAATGGATTTTTTGTTCCTCAGCCAACTGCTGGATAATGTCATACTCATGCTGTCCAGGATGCTGTCCAGTTCGTAACTTTTTATTTTTAAGCTTCTCCCAGTAATGGCTCCAGTTTCCATCACTGTCTGCACCAAAACCAAACACACGGACCTTGGAACACAAAAATGAACATACAATAACTAACAAATCTGCTGCATTATGTAGGACACACCTATTTTATGAATATTTAACATTTCACTTCTGTAATCAAACTACACATACAGCAGTGACGTGGATGAGTCATAGCATTCATATGAAACTGCCTATCAAGCAGCCTATCATCTTGAATAAGAATAGGCAGTCAGATAAGCCTCATGTGGGTCATATCAGGAAGACTATCACAAACATATCTTGTTGCTTATTTTTGAGCACTTATACAGAAACTGAAAACTTTGTAGACTTCACAATTAAGAGAAATTAGAAATGAACTTACCTGATCACAGATGTGCAGCGCAAGAACCAAAGCCATAAAGCCAGTGGATGGATACCCGCCATTTTTATCCAGCCAGATGTCATGAACATACCTCATGAAGGCTGGATTGACCACCATTACCTGTTAGGAATCTGAATTAATGTTTCAACTTATTTTTTATCTATCATTACTTTTGCAGACAGCTCACTGCTGAATGCAGTGAACATAATACTCACCAAATCCTTGTTAGCTTGAACCTTGGATTTTACTGCTGCATATGATCTAGAAACAGCATGAAATGACAAAATCAAATGAACTACTTGATAGAATAATGTTGTGGGCAATCCAAAAGAAAGCTAAAAACTCACAATATGAAAACACACCTCAGGAGACATTTGAAGTAGGTTACGAGATTTCACTTCATTCATTAACTCTATGAACCCTTGGCAATTTTCTTGGTGATTTCAGTATCTTTATGTTTAAGGTTGTGTTGTGTTGTTTGTTTTTCTGTTTCATTTTCTTTATTTTTCCCTGAATAACCTTGTCTATCCAAATCTTCCATGATCTCATATGATAATGCAGTTGCAGCTTTTGGTGTAGAAGCCTTTGTATGAACAATAGAAATCATATTTACAATGAAATGGTTATGTTTTCACATGTAGTAGTAAGCCTTGAGGAATATGAAACTAAATGTCAACTGTCAACTTCAGAAAAGTGGAGTGGGGTCTTGATGATTTGCTTTCATTCATTAATGCCTGTTTGTTAGATTACACTGAACACATCTTCATAGAAATGGGGAAAAATCATATGCATGTAGTGAATAAGAATATGACTCACTTTCCAGTAAATCCTGTTGTGAAGGCCATGATGAGCCACTCAAGATCCTGTATCTTGAATGGAAACAGCACAAGATGAGTGGTGTTGTCTAAATCCACGGCACTCTGGATACATGACACGATGAGTTGTTCTGGTCCCAACATCTTCCTCATAGCCGTTGATACGACCAGAGTTCATTCTAAGAAGTACACACCAGAATACTTCTTATGTCACTTTTTAAAAAAATAGTTGATGACTAAAGAAGAGTTCTCTGAGCTTAATATTTACCTTATGACGACATCATGGAAATCTATCAGAGGTCCGTAGTGTGATCGCTTTAAATTAACAGAATTTCCCACCACAGCACAAATCCTGCAGCGGTCAGGGCTGGGTTCTGTTAGATCTGGAGTTGGTGGGAACATCTGAAACAGCCTCTCTACTGTTGTTTTATAGGTGCTGAAGCTGCGCCTTTCATTCTGTAAGTGCTGACAGAAATACCAGACATACTCTGTTGTTAAACCAGTTATCATTTGCATTATATGAGCAAACAGGCATACAAGAACATTTGTATTTCTACTTCTCTTTTACCAATGAGAATCAGTTGCTAGTTCTGAAGCTGGTTTAACTTGCGAACAGTCTAGGAGCCTGCTGCTTTTCCACAGGTTAGACACTCGGTGTGGAAAATACACCTTCTCGCCTACTAGGAGGTGGATGATGTCCCTCCTCATCCATATGTATGAGAATGAGTCAAATCAGAGTCTTTATGGAGTCACATCATTATGGCATTGCATATCTGTTCAAAGACTGGTGTCTTCATTGAACTTTCGCTGAGGACCACAGTACAAAGAGAAAGTTTGTCTTTCCCAAGACAAAAAGATTTTCTTGATCTTTAATTAGAATTCAGCCAACATTTATAAACACTGCTGCAAATGGCAATCCTGAGTTTCTGAATTTTCTGTAATGGGATCATTGAAACCCACGTGTCTTTGCCACGACAAATAATCATGCATTGTCATATATGTATATATGAATAAAAAAAATAGAACAAGTGCAGTGTTTTACATTTTCACTTAACACAGCAGGTAGGGACAGTTTGCCTCGTAAGGAAGAAAGCAGTGACAAGCTCAGATTCTTGCAGTCAGTCTACTAAGTTCCGGTGTAGATTTTGGGAGGAAAGGAAAAGGGATATATATATATATATATATGTATATATATATATATATATATATCCTGACAGAGAACCAGCTGTTTGGCTGTCGAAGGACTGCTTTAAAATTATACACTGGCTGGGTACAAAACAACCTGCCTTGGTGGAAAACAGGTTTCAGATTCTCATCTGATAACTGCAGGATGATTTTTATTGGCAGGTGAGTGACTTACCTTCCACCAGTTGAAGGCATCCTCTGACAGGTTGTAGTTCACAGACAAAAATGGGTCCACAGAACTGGTGAAACTTTGCATGAGCAACAGCTTATCTTCTGATAAACACTTCTCACAAGCACATGGGCTTTGTTGTAGAGAGTGGAACCAGACAGTTAAGTTGAAGTGGGTTCTTATGAACAGACTAACCCCGGTGAGAAACAGCAGTAAAATAAACACCTTAAATTTGGACATCTTCCTGGATTTGTTGACACTTGTGACTGGAAAACAGGTCCAGTCTGTGGACAAAATGTGTGGTGAAACGCACAAGTAAGTCTACAGTTATGAATAAATAAACACTATCACCATTTATTCATAGCCATACTCAGCAAAAGGAGTGAGAGAGCTGAGTCGTGGATTCATAATATTAACTTAAGAATAAAAACAACAACAATAATAATTAGAGATAATTGATGATGATTATTATTGTTATTAATATTTTTATTATTGGCTACAGTGTTCACTTGATTCCTGTGGGACATATTCCTACTCAGTCACAAATAAACTGATAATACATTTTTCAAATTGAAATCAAATAAAGTAATAATCGTACTTTTTAAACAAGAATCATCACTTTAAATGTGGAAATGTTTAATTGATCTCTTACCGTAAATGAGAATAAATCAAGTCCTGGAAAAAATCATAAATGTGCAAATGTTCCCTATCAGTATCAGAGGATGATAACTGACTGACAGTTTGACTTCCAGACAACTGGCTGCAACTTCTTATTTGAAGGTTTTCTGTGATGATGACACATCAGTGGCAAAGGGGAGGAGAGGTGTGGTATTTGCATATGTGCTTAACAAAACACTGGTGATGAGGAAGAACTTTTTTTTGTTTGTTTTTACACAAGTGTTGAGTTTTTAACCTTAACCTTATCTGGCATTATACAAATGATATACAAATTATTTTTTAGCTCATCACACTCACAAAATCCCCTTAGTATGAAACTGAATTTCTAACGTACCGTAAAATTAATTGATTTCTTGTTAGAAGATTCAGTGTGTGAAGAGAAAAGTTTCTTCTTAAACTCACTGAAGTCGAGAGAATTTACGGTAAAAGCATGAAAATTTAGATGAGAATCAAAAGTAAACCGGTTTAACAACCTACCTTTGCATTCTCACTGCAATTCAACCAGTCATAAAGGAGATGTGGTGTGACTCATCACCCTGATTAAACCAAACCAAATAGCGAGTTAAAACTGAACTTAAGTCTAAGAATAGTAGTACCGCCCTATTCTCTTGGATGAACCTTCTGCTACACACTTAAAATCCATCTCATGACTCTGAATTTGCAGCTCCTTCAGGCTGGAAGCCTTTCCTTCCACATCATAGTCTCACCTTTAGGAGAGAAAATACAATAAATAAATCATCACATCATCAAATTAATAGCTAGCAGTCCTGCCATTAGCATGCAGTTGAGCTCTAATCCTGGCCGGCATGCTCCCCAGGAGCCTTTCACACTGTTAAGGGCTAATCTTGTCCCATTCTTCTTGAATTACTGCTGTAATTATTCTGTTTTCTTTGGTTTACACTTTGAAACAGACCTTTTGATAATCCATCACAGATTTTCAATGGGGCTCATGTCTGTTGATTAAGCTGGCCACTGTAAGACCTGGATACTGAACTCCTGCAGCCAAGTTCTACTGGCCCTGGATGTGTTTAAGGGGCCTTATCTTGTTGAAACATACAGCTTTGACTTCAACAGAACAGTGCACATGCAGAAGGGAACATGTGGGTTTTGAGAATGGCACAATAATTGGCAGAGATGTGCCATCACAGACAGTGAGATGACCAACACCAGGAACAGTCATGCATCGCCAAACCATGATACTGCCTCCACCATGCTTGACAGTAGGTACTGTACATGCTGAAGATGATGCTTTGCCTGGCCTTCTGCATAGCCTCACATTAGCAGGTGGAAGACAATGCTGGAAACTGGACTCATCTGACCACAGAATCTTCTAATTCCTGGTTGTCCAGTTCCTGTGTGCCTGGGACCAGCAATGCGGGGCTAACCTCTGTGTGTCATTGATCAGGGGCTTCTGAAGCCATGATCTTAAAGTTAATCATGTACAGTGCTGGTGAAACACTTTACACTAGCTTGATTTGACCACTGCTGCTGAAGCAGTTGCTGAAGAAACCCTTGGGCATCCAGATCTTGGTTTTGTCTTCCAAGCTGTTGGTTTGTCGAGTGTATCTGACTGCTAAAGGACTGCAGCTGCACTTCCTGGCAAAATTAGCATTTGGTTGGATACATAGCGTTCTCTTGGAATATAAATTAATTAAGCATGGTATTTTCTATAATTCAATCAAAGCCTTATACAATGCACCAGAAGCATGTGTGCAGGTGAACAATCTGAGGACGGACTGGTTCCCTACTCCATTTGGGATAAAACAAGGAGATGTCCTCTCTCCTACTTTGTTTGCTCTTTATGTTAATGATTTGGCTCAGGAAATTAAGAGGGCTAACTGTGGAATAGACATTGAGGCGTTTAATCTCAGTATTTTATTATATGCTGATGAAAAGTTAGAGAAATGTTAAAATGGTTATTTGAAAATGAAATATTTTCCATTGCAAGCTCTATAGAGAAGGCATGAACTTTGAGACTGAAAACTATTGTGATAATGCCCGAGCAGTAAACCCCTTTAAAAAAAAAAACAAACAAAAAAAAAACGCATACACAGGTAAGTGATCTGGCTAAAATGAAAACCAAGGCAGTTATAGCAAAAATATAAGTCTTTTATTTTACAATCTTAAAGCGAATTATACAATTATATTTAATCTATAAAATATTAAACTCCTAAACAAAGTAGCCCAAATAATAAAGTAAAGTGTGGAATTTATGAAGTAAGCAAATTCAAAATATACACAAAATTAGTAAATAATTAAAACAAAAAAACAATTAGTAATTTCAAACTAAACTACAAAGAAAACTAACTAAACCCCACATCAACCTTAACCTAAAGTGCTGTAGTGCTGGGCCCGTATTCGGGCCGAAAATGGCCGGCTGAAGTTTAACGGCAAAAGCATTTTTAGCTTCAAACGGGACGATAGAAACACTATTCATCCATGGAAAGCTTAGAGTCTCATGAATCCGCCGGTATAAACCACTTTCAGATGTGATTACCACAGCGGGTAATATAAACACATTTCTAAAACAAACAACAAAAGTTTAAAGGGACACAAAGGGCATAACTTACGTTTCGATGGTCTTTTACCGGTCAACGATGAAAATAATCCACAAAAACCGGCCATAATCCAAGAGTAGTCATCCAGACAATACTAGCAAGTATCATATTTTCTCCAAAACATGTCTAGAAATAAGTAAATAATCCACAAATAGCTCGGGTCCGTGCGCGTCCACGTGGCGCATGGTGGCGCTGCGCGTTCCATAATTCACTGCGTTTTTATCCATAATTTTATGAAGCTTTCTGTTATCCTCACGATCTCGGTCAGAAAATGGCGACTGAACCCTCTGCTTTCGATCCCAACCGCATTTCAACCAATCAAGTGACTCATCGCTGCCTCCGAACCCGGAACAGCCAGCCGTTGCCGAGACCGATGGATCTGGTGACTCACATCTATTCAGTAAATTCTGAGCAAAATGACGCCGGAGGAAACGTTTGACTGACAGGGCATGTAGCCAATGAGCTTGCTGAATAGCCGAGAGGCGGGTTTTAGCGGCTCTGTGTGATTTTTCACACCTCCGGCTCTCCTGCTGCAGCTGCTTTTCTCTGTCTCCGTCTGAGCCTCTGATTCAGATCAAGATCCACACTGAAGCTTATCTGAAGTGATTTTTTTTAGTTCTTTATGAGTTTTTGGAGTGAAAATAGTGTGAAAAAGGGCTAATAAACGACCATATACCATTTTTTCACAGGGTGTACATAGGGTGTCCAAAATTGACATAATTGGGCATATTAGTACAAAAACATGTGTGAAACACTCATTTCTTGTAGTTTTGCTCTGAAATTTTGTCCTGAACTATGTAAGACCCCAGGCTGTTGCCTTGTTGTGTTTCAAGCTCTCACAGTGCTGCCACACTAATTTTCAGGTGTTTTATTAGGGAAAAAATTTAGGCGTGAATAAAATTCCTCCTAATTCAGTGTGTTCCAACATAAATAACTCTGTGCCAGTAGCACCTAGAGTAATTCTGACTGCACTGGGTGACAATGCAGGTTGTCAGCTTTCAAAGGAGACCCCAGCCATCAGGGCCGTAGCCAGGATTTTGGAATAGGTGAGGTCCATGATGCGCGCGCAAAGCGCGCGCCTAAAATTTTTCAATGTTTTTTAAAAATATTTATTTTTATACATTTTTTTTAGGCTACAAGTCACACAAGATGTTTGTTGTTTAAATATCTTTTAATGATGTGAAATCAGCATTTTCCAAACAAAAATGTATATTTTTTCAAAAAAACAAATCAACTTTTTGCATCAAAGGCTAGCTGAATCCTCCTGTGACCAGAGGCATCCCACCGTTGAAGGATATTCTCCCGGTTCACCTCCACTTTCTGATGCACATGCATCATCGCCAGGCCTGTCAGTCTGTCGTTGGACATGGTAGATCTAAGCCATGTCTTAAGTCTTCGCATGGCTGAGAATGACCTCTCACAGACAAGTCACTGGCAAGGTTAGAAATATCTTCAACATACATTGTATGTTGTCTGATGAGCCAGGCGCTCATCAAAAAAAAAAAAAAAAAGCGCCGGACGCGCTCTCCGCTGTGGATAAAAGTAATTAAACTCTTTGATCAGATGATCTGACAGGCCGAACTAGTGCCGAATTATCTAAAAAAATATATTGTGGTCACCTTGGTGTAGATGGGCGGGGATGTGGTCTACAAAGTGCTAATAATAAAAACACTAGTTTTTGAATGGGGTTTAGCCCGCTGCCAAGCGCGTCACAGGGCGCATTTGCAGTTACGTGCATCAGCTGATCAAACAGCTTTTCACCGCAACACGCACACAGGCACAAACAGAACACAAAGCCCATGGATGTTTACCACAATTTACAATCACGTTTCACAGAGAGGTTTCAAGTTTTTATGAGTTTATGTTTTATTCAGTTGGGCATATTTGGCGAAAAAAAAAAAAAACTCTGAAAAAATAGGTGAGGTCCGGACCTCGCTGACCTCATACCTGGCTACGGCCATGCCAGCCATGCCTGTACTCCAAACAGTTCAAGAACAGCATTCAATTTACTTTCTGCACATCTTCAGTAGAAATTTCAGGGGAAAATTGACCGCAGCTTAAAGGGTTAAAGTGCTTAGATGTTAAGGTACTGTGAGTCTAAAGTGCGACCACTGTGCAAAATGGCAAATGGTAAAGTGCTTTTAAAGTTCCAACTAAGGTAGATGTTGTACTACAAAACACTTAAACCCCTGACAGCAATCCCATCGCTGAACTCAACCAAAAGAACACTACAGACATAGAAAGGGCTAACAATGTAAAGGGCAGGGGAAAGTCAAGTAAAAACAACTATTTTTATTTAAATCTCTAAAATGACAAAAACTCTAATTTAAGAAGAAAGCCAATTAGAAGCTTAATGAAATTTTCAAGAGAATAAGAAAAAGAGCTTATTGAACAGCAGCGGCCAGCTTAAGAACACAAAATAGTAGTTGTGAGAATCAGCCGATCACTTTTAAAACTACTGTTAGTGCATCAATATAACAGATTTACCTTAGCACAGACAGAACTCGGCTCCACACCACCAGCTCACACTAGAAGTTCTGAGCAACGCACTGGAGTAGCCCCATTTCTCCACTAAACCATTGGACTAAAGAAAAGGCAATTCAATCCAGAAACTAACATTTAAATCTAAACAAATACAAGATAATAGGCTGTATTTACTCACATTAAACATCACACGACCGCACCCAAGCTCTGAGCTCCCAGACGCCGCATTCTACACACCTGTGTTGAATCTGTTGATGAAATAGCGTGGGGCCAGGGGTGAGACGGAGCGGTGTGTTCATGGCCCCTCCGAAACTACAGTAACCCATCCGGTTACACTATGTTTACAATCTGATGTTTGTAGTGATTCATTTAACTGTATGCCATCTTCTCTGTTTGATGACTAGTGTCATATAAGCCCATACAGGCTGGGCACTTAAATGGGTGCATGACACTTAAATAAAATATATTCATTCATTCATTCATTCCTGGCTATCTGGTGGTGGTTGTACCCTTCCTGGCTGAGAATCTGTATCTTCAGGCATGTTTCCTGTGTTAGGTTAGGTGAACTTTACCAGTGTCATCTGCAACAACTGAATTATTTTCAGATTCCCAATTTACGTTGAAAAGTCTGTCAAAATCCAAATCACCCCATTCTGTGATTTAAAAAGAAAAATAGCAAAAACACACTGCAGTAAACACCTGATACTTTAACGGGACAACTGCTGAGGGCTCATGCAACTGGGATGTACTCATGTCTTGTTCAAGCTTTACTACATAAATCATAACGGAACATTATGTGTGCAGGTGTCCTGTATGTGTGCTACACTCACGTGGCTCTCAGTGGGTAGCAGGTTTAAAAAAAGATAGCCCACAGTGATAAACATGGTATACACTTTGATTACTAGGTAGCATCGCAACACTAAATCCTGTAATGATAGTTGTCAGAATTGTCCCACTGTGCTCCATTAAAACACTGAGAGCACGACTTTCTGAATCAGTGAGCTACAAAATATATAACAACAACATTTAGATTCAGGTATTACAAAAGCAGGGGTGAGTAATGTTCGTGATCAGTCGTGTCTGTGACCATTTTAGTGATATTTTGCAGGTGAAACACCTTCAAAGGGCTCCTGTTTGTTGTGTTGAGGTCAGTAAGTCTCTGTCCAGAACTTCCTGCCACAACAGATTCACTTTCTGTGATATTGTGAAAAATCCTCCTGTGGAGAATAACTTCCTTTAAAACAGTCAAAGAGTCCAAACCAAGCTGGGCTTAATGGCAGTGATCTGGAGGAGGAACAGACGGCCAAGTGACTGGAGGTCTGTAGCAATGGCCAACTCTGGAGCAGGGTGGAGGTCAGCCAGGAACAGTGGAGGCATGAACCAACTCAGCAGCTGACTCAGGACCAGCTATGGTGACTTGGGAGATCTTGAGAGAAGTCAACCAACTTTGGGGCTGACTCAGGGACAGATTTAGGAAGTCCAATTAACCAACTCATTAGTAAAACCAAGAAGGGGGCAGTAATTCAGTGGCTGGACAACTCAGGAACGGTACTGAGCAGGGCTTAAGGTCTGACCATGAGACCGTGGCGCATTTAGGGCCTGAATGTGATCTCTTTCAAATTAGATAATAATCTCCTCCATGTGGAATCTAGTCTTCGCTTGGTCTATTTTTGCTCAGCATATGCTCGAACAGTTCAGCAAAGAGAACCAAAAAGCAGAATGCAGAAGTCAGGTTAAAAAAAAGCAAGAAATAAATTTTAGTAACAGCAAACTAGTACCTGATAACAAAACTATGCAGGCAAACAAGTTGAGGCAGATTCCAGGATACAAAAAAGATCCAAACACAATAAACAGAGCCAATGCAGAAAAACACAGCGCTGGAAAGCCGTTACAGACAATCCAGAAAAGAACAAAGGGGCTACATGGGAGAATATGTATGAGGTTGGCCTGGTTGGAAAAACCAGAGTCAGGAGAAACACTGGTAAGAATGGAGAGAGCCATTGAGGACCTCTGCTGGCTGGGAGGAGTGACACAAGAAACAACCAGGCTGAAGAAATCACTAAAGAAGTCAATGAGAAAAACCCTAAATCATGACAAGTTGTATACACTTAAAATATTAGGTGTCTTTTTAACGTGCATATGTTTAGATTTAGTGCATGTACACACATTTCAAAATTTAAAAATAATGAAAAGAACATCCCACCCGCACTAAGGGGTTTTTAAACCCATTTTTAAGATTCCTCACTTTCCTCTGTCAAAACATGTAGTCTAAACTGTAAACAGATCAAAGAAAGGCTGGGTTCCTGCTCACTGCAGCAGAGTTGCTTTCAGCCGCCCTTAAACTCCTGATGCAGATGCATATAATGTTTGGTCTCTTGTAGGAGGTGCAAGATCCTATCACCATTGCAGATCAACTTTATTATCAAAGCATAGAGAGAGCAGAGAAAGATAGACACACTTCAAGTAAGCTGAAAGAAAGTGGAAAATACACTGCCAGTCAAAAATTTGGACACCCTTTCTCATTCAATGTTTTTTTTCTATTTTTACTATTTTCTACATTGTAGATACAGACTCAGAACTATTTCTGAGTCTGTTTGTTTTTGTTTTCAGTGCTCTGTAACGTCTGCCTGAGGTCAGAAGTTCAAACAGGTGATTTCCAGGGTGACATCGCCATACTGAGGACATCAAAACTATGAAGCAAGATATGTGGAATTATATAGCAAACAAACAACTGTGAAAAACTTTAAATATGTTTTATATATTAGATACCTCAAAGTGGCCACGCTTTGCTTTGACGACAGCTTTGCACACTCTTGGCATTCTCTCAATAAGCTTCATGAGGTAGTCACCTGAAATGGTTTTCACTTCACAGATCTGCCTGGTCAAGGTTAGTTTGTGGAATTGCTTGCTTTCTTAATGGGACCCCCAGTTGTGTTCTGCAGAAGTCAGGATGACAGCCCTTTTTGAGCAGCTAAGCAAAGACAAATGACAGTACCTCATTACTGAAGGTGAAAAAATTTTATGTATCCCAAAGGGCAGTTGCAAAAACCATCAAGCACTATGACGAAACTGGCTCACATGAGGACCGCCCCTGGAAAGGAAGACCAAGAGTCACCTCTACTGCTGAGGATAAGTTCGTGAACCATGGAGGAGGAGGTGTGATGGTGTGGGGGTGCTTTGCTGGTGACACTGTTGGGGATTTATACAAAACTGAAGGCACACTGAACTAGCATGGCTACCACAGCATCCTGCAGCGACATGCCATCCCATCCAGTTTGCATTTAGTTGGACCATCATTTATTTTTCAGCAGGACAATGGCCCCACACACACCTCCAGGCTGTTTAAGGACTATTTGACCAAGAAGGAGAGTGATAAAGTGATGTGTCAGATGATCTGGTCTCCACAGTCACCTGATCTAAACCCAATCCAGATGGTTCGGGATGACTTGGACTGCAAAGAGAAGGTATAAGGGCCAACAAATGCTCAGCATCTCTGGGAACCCCTTCAAGATTGTTGGAAAACCATTTCAGGTGACTACCTCATGAAGATTATGGAGAGAATGCTAAGAGTGTGCAAAGCAGCAATCAAAGCAAAGGGTGGCTATTTAGAAGAATCTAAAATATAAAACATATTTTGACTTATTTGTTTCTGTTTACTTCATATTTCCAGATGTGTTCATTCATAGATTTGATATCTTCAGTGAGAATCCACATGGTAAATAGTCCTGAAAATAAAGAAAACTGAAAGGCCTCCACATTGCGTTGCCCAGAAGAGCACAATTTTAAGCCAGTGCTGGTGTGTAATTCAAAGAGACCAACTTATCTGCACAATTTAAGATCAGTTAAGACTTGCTGCTGATGCTTTATCTGTTCTGAAGCTGCACTATTCACTCTGCATGCAATCTTACCCAACTGTGCTAGAATCAAATTAGGCAGACAACAGAGCAGATTGAATAAAAAACAAACAGGTGAAACAGTCATATGAGAATGCTGCAGATGAAAATAATTCAACTTTCTGTACAAGAACAAATATTGCTGGACGTTTGTCCACAGAGCTTCAGTAATTGCAGCTGATCCAGAATGCTGAGTCCTAACTAACACCCAGAAACTGGACCATATTACAGCGCTGATCAAATCACTATATTGGCTTCCTGTTAGTCAAAGCATAGAGTGCAAAGTCTTACTCCTGGCTTACAAAGCCCTGAATGGTCTTGGACCAAAATACATCCTAGATGTATTAACTCAAATCAAGCATCCAGAGCCCTTGAGTCATCAGATACAGGTTTACTGTAGTGATGTTACGCTCGAGCCAGTTTGCTCGACACAGTGCCGAGCTTTTGAAGCAGAAGTGTTCCGAGACGGTGTTTCGATCCCTGCTTCAGCACACCCACAATCACGTGACTATCGAGAACGAGGCCTCGTTACGCACATCGCGTGTCGCGGTGCTTCGAGTTTGTGGAATTGCTTGCTTTCTTAATGGGACCCCCAGTTGTGTTCTGCAGAAGTCAGGATGACAGCCCTTTTTGAGCAGCTAAGCAAAGACAAATGACAGTACCTCATTACTGAAGGTGAAAAATTTTATGTATCCCAAAGGGCAGTTGCAAAAACCATCAAGCACTATGACGAAACTGGCTCACATGAGGACAGCCCCTGGAAAGGAAGACTATGGGTGCTTTCACACCTGTTAGTCCGTTAGAGTGCTTTGGTTGGACCCAAAAGTTGTTACAATGTTGCTAATTTCAACTGGTTCGGTTCGCATTCACACCAGTGTTTTCGCAGTTGAACCAACTACGATGAATGTTATATCTCCCCCTAGTCGTTTGGCGGCGCTGTTCACAAAAATAATGACGTAGGTGAACGCTGATTGGCGCAGCATGTGAAGAGGGAAAAATCCCAGAAGAAAACAATAGGCTGTGTTTATTCCATGGATTGAGGTTTATTCGTAAACAATGAACTATGTTCTCCTGTTCCTTCTTGTTGCCATATATTCATATCATTGCTTTATGCAGCAAGCACAAATACTGCTGTTGTTCCAGCATGAAGCTCGCATTCGGTACAAGAACATTACACAGTCGTTTTTGGCACGGAGAAGATGCATTGCAAGACGTTATCGTTATCCCAAAATTCCCCGTGCAGGTTGCTACGGAAGCTCCCGTAGACCAAAAAGTCTGCTGCGCCATCAAGCCGGTCCGAATGGAGACAGGTTTGTGTTCTCACCAGGAGCGAACCGAACTGGAGTTCACAAAGAAGCGGACCGAGACCACCTTCGAGAGGTGGTCTCGGTCCGGTTCTTTAGTCCGCACCAAAAACATCTGGTCTGCTTTCACACCAGCCCAAATGAACTGTACTTGCTGCTGTTGTGGACTCCAGTCCGCTTTAAGCGGACCAAAAGGCGTATGTGTGAAAGCACCCTAAGTAGGCAGCCTGATAAGGATCACTGTCTATGCAAGTTGAAGTAAAATCCGTCGAAATATCCTACTCTTCATCCTCATCAATTGTTTATTGCATCTTTCCCTACAGACACCAGGCTTTGCTGCAGGGCACTGGAGCTAAACTGCTCCGTCTGAATCAGCTGTCATGCCACAGCTACCTGGAAGCAGTGCTTGGTCCTGGTCATGGATGACGAACTAAGTCTGTTCCCAGAAGGAGTGGTAATGAAATTTCTTTGGTGGGATGAACAAAAAAGGTATTTGTTCACTCCTGATGGATGATGATGCAATCGCAACGATTGGTGGATTTGTCGGCGTGGCTTAGTGAACTCAGCCGTCTGCCCAGCGTAGCACAGCCCATTCTTCACACACACGCAATGACAACATTTTATTTGGTGATAAACAAGCTTTTCGCAGCGTTTGACTGGAGATTTCCTGCAGAGAGGCATGGAGCACTCATGCTGGTCAGATTAGTTTCTGAGTGGGTTTAGATTCATGCATCACACACAAATTGTCCCCAGACGATCCAGTTGCATATTTTTGAGACGTCATAGACACCGGACCAGGACATTAACCTACATAATTCATTGTTTTCAAGAAGCTGATTTATATAAAAATGATACAACACTGATTTCCATGAGATTTCAGGTAAAATGAAGGAGGAACCATGAACACAGATCACCTGTACAGCATTTTATTAGGTCACCCTGTCATTGTTTAAACGTTTGGAGTTCATAGTAAAAACTGATCAATGTGTCTGACAATACTTTATTAAATCAGTGTCTTTCTGTTTCCGCCTTGACAGACTGAAGGCTGGACTGCTGGAAACCGCTCATCTTGACTGCTCCTATGCTTGTCTGGTTTCCAGGGAAGGTCCAGTCTATCTATAAATGGCCTTTTGTTCTCCGGCTGCACCTTCACCCCACTCCTGTGAACGCGTTATTTCAGGCACACCTGAAGAGATTTGCGTCAATTTTGCTCAAGCTTTTACTCGGACAATGAACTTGTAACAACGGTCAAACCTGTAGTGGCAGGTTTTCTTCTTTCATCCTTCCTGGTGTGGTGTGTGTGGTATTTGAGCAGGTGATGCCAATCCGAAATCACCAGACTAGATTCACATGCAGGTGGCCGTGATCGGCTGCAGTTGCCTTCCTCCTCTGAAAAAAGCCAGACACAGAGCACTACCAGATGCTGGATTGTTGAACAACCGCAGTCAGTTTACTGATCCCTGTTCTGGCCATGTCTTTTGTATGTACCTCAGCTAACTGCTGTTTTTTGTGCTCTACTTTTGAATGATCCATTTGCTCGTAAATGCTTCACCTGGATTCTCTGTTCTCCACTGTCAGTCTGGACCCTCTCGGGTCACCACCCGAAAATCACCACTGGCTTCAGTGCCTGCCTCACCTCTGTCATTCACCACTCCACACACCACCTCTATCTGCATCGTCCTTCTCTGCTTCCCCTCGTGCCTGTAGTCAGCTAAGTTCCATGCTCACTCCGAGTCCAGCCACAGTATAGTTGTGTTGGTCTGTAGGTGTATGTCCTTGTGAGTGTTTAAATCCAGTGTCCTGTTCTGCTGTTTTGACATCGAGTAATATTCCTGGTAATTAGTATTCTTCTTTATAATTTTTGTAACTCGGTTCAACCTACCCAGGTCAGTTGTTCTCTTTCTTTGTTTTGAGACTAAGGGTGTTGTGTACCAGTTTATCCCCCATCAGTCCCACTGGGGTCTCCGTTAGCTTCACTTGCGGCAACTGCTTCTCAGTTCCGCGGGTTTTAAGTAATACTTTCAGATGTAGGTTTTTTTCTGGTGATTTTTGTACATTTATGTTTTACTCCAAATGTCTGTCTGCTGTGTCCCTATACCAGTACTATAACAGAACTAATAGAATCAAGCGGCCAAAAGTCACTGTGACTTCATGCATGTTTTTGGCTGTACCTGCAGAATTCATACGTTAATTAGACACACTTGTCTACCAGGATAAAATGACAAAGTGAAAGCATTTTATATCAAAAAGGTCAACATTAGAATTCATTGTGACCACATCATGTTCTGCAAAAACACTTTTCTGGCCATTATACAACACCGAAACTTATCAACAGAAGAGGAGAATATGATCATGTTAATCATTATCTGCCTGCATGGTGATATTATTGTAATCATGAATTATCTGGACTTTCTTTCCAATGTACTTCAGTATTGCAGCCTCAACTTGCCTAAATTCTGCTATTTCCTGCAGCGAGGCTTTTAAGCTACATTCCATGTCAAAGCAATTACAAACACCTGTAACTGGTTGGTTTAACTTACACTAAATCAGTAGATGAAACTACATCATAGTTTCTGTTAAGGTTTGACTGCTGTCTCAGCAGGTAAACTGTCATATCAGACACTCAAGGGCAGAGATTTGGATGTTTTGATTCTTCCTTTTCCCTCTGTCTACCTGATCTACAGGATGCATTTAAAACAGAGCCCTGTGAAGGCCTGGTCATTTTTCTTTGCAAGTGCATCAGTTTGGCTGCCATATTACTTTTATAGTTACCGTATGTATTGTGTTTGGATGATTGGAGGGTTCCTCAGTTTGATTACATTTGGTGTGCAATTAATGTTTCCACTGGAATCTAATGTCACACATAATCAACTCTGAGCAGGAGCAGATAGAAGGCCTAAGGGCAGCCGAGGTGTTCACATCTGAGACAGGACTGGTTGACCTGCTTGTACAAACCCAATTCCAATGAAGTTGGGACGTTGTCCATCCATCCATCCATCCATCCATCCTCTATACACCGCTTTATCCTCATTAGGGTCGTGGGGGGTGCTGGAGCCTATCCCAGCTGACTCGGGTGAAGGCAGGGGACACCCTGGACAGGGCGCCAGTCTGTCACAGGGCTACATATACAGACAGACAATCACACACACATTCACATCTACGGGCAATTTAGAGTAACCAATTAACCTCAGCATATTTTTGGACTGTGGGAGGAAGCCGGAGTACCCGGAGAAAACCCACGCGTGCACAGGGAGAACATGCAAACTCCATGCAGAAAGATCCCAGTCCCAGGCCGGGATTTGAACCAGGAATCTTCTTGCTGCAAGGCGAAAATGCTAACCACTCCCACACTGTGCAGCCCCAAGTCAAAATATGTTTTATAATTTATATTTTGCAGCCCATACCGGGAAATCAACATACAAAATTCTGATTGTCGGAATATGACTTGGGAAACTTTTCAAATCAATATTGAATGTGACTATGCTTTCTTTTTAAACACCACAAGCTGCTTTCTGTACACATGCACTCAGCTTTTCAAGGTGCTTGGTCAGTATGGTGTTTCTGCCACAGTTCTCTTGTGAACTGAAGCTGTTTCAGTGTCTCCTGTCTGGTCATGAAACCCAAGTCTGATGAACATGATGGGGCCATACCAGTCATAGCAGGACACTGGGCTTTTCTTGCCACTGATTATAGTACTATGAGTCAAGCTGGACAGTTAGGTTTGGTGTCACGGTGGTTAATGTATTACTGACACCAAGCAAAAACCTTGATGAAATATCATGCATAAAGGCCTCTACACACTGTGCGATTTTAACAGTTTTACAAGTTCACAGCGTGCTACACTGTACAACAGGAATCTAATAATCTTTGGACGCAACGTAAAATTTGCTCTGTGCAGAGTGCATGATGAAAATGCAAGTTGAATCTCAGCCTATGATGTACGTGAGTTGATGTGAGTCCACAAGAATAAAATATCATGTTTGTTTCTTTTGCTTTATTGTCATGAGATCAAAAGTACAGTTATGAAATGTGAAGCTCTCTTTTAACCAAATTGCTGTTTTTGCCAAAACTATCACCACATCCCCAACCATAACAAGCTATTTTTGTAGCATTACCAAAACAAAGCTTAACTATAGCACCAGTAGATGATAAAATTCACATCGATGAGCTACAACATCACAACCACTGACAAATGAAGCACATAACATTGATCATCTCATTACAACGCAATGTTCTGCTGGAAAACCTTGGATCCTGGCAATCATGTGGATTCTACTTTGTCCAGTACTTACTGTGAAGCTCTTTGAATGTGAGAATGATTATTCACAACATGCTCAAGTTCATGTATTCATGTAGAATATTTATCATATGACTTGATCAGTTTTTGACTGATCAAAATGATGTAATTTTTAATGTCATGTCCATGTGGAATTTACAACAGCACCTGCGAACAATTCAGGCAAGTTGATACTGCTCAGATTTTTTTAAATATTATTTTTAGCCTGAGGTGCATTTATATGATGTTCAAAATTCAAAGAAGTTAAATTAAGTCATGGATTAGGGTCAAGGTTGCCTGAGGTGTCGTGTGACTCTACTGCACACATTCAATATCTTATCTTCCAGTTATTACAAAAAGTGAAAGAGCACCCTCTGTGTATCACCATACATGATGATATTGTCAGAGGTCTAATTTTAGGCTGTTATGCACTACAGAGAAAGTCAAAGATTAGATTACAGGATTGTCACAACATGGAAAATACATAAATCTGCCCCTCTATGATGTGCATAAGGAAACAAGTTTTTTTTGTTGTTGTTTGTTTTTTTAACATTCCATTTGAGTCACTTGTCCCTTTTCTCTCCACTGGCTGGTTTCTGGTTATTCAAGTCAGTTAATGGTTGATCAGTTAAGAACTTTAGAGCATGAAACCTGTATGAACTTTCACTGAACACATCTTTGATAGTAAAATCTTGACTTTTCCAGAGCAATCTGACCTTTTGACAAAGACTGCATGTAATGGAGAAATGTGGAACTGAACATTTGCTGTTATTAGTGTGTTTCAGGAAAAAATAAATCTATTTTATTGACATAACATTTTAATGTACTTCCAGAGCACTGTTTTCAGAAGAAAGAGCTATGTTTAGACAATCTTGCAATTGAGCTTAATTCCGTTTTTGTTTTCATTTATTTGTGCAGACAGAACATTTCCACAGAGATCATATCACACAAGTTAAATACAGTGCCTTTGTTTTTAGTTATCATACAAGTCAGCTTTTGTTATAATTCAGTTCACCACTACCATGACCCCCACCTCCTCCTGTTTTAAAAAAAATTTCACTTACACATTGATTCTATAATTTCATTTACAGACGCTGATTTCCAAAGCAACATACATCTGAGAGTAGATACAACACAAGCAAAGATCTATTCAGGAGAAAACAACTTGGACAAGCATTAAAGAAGATAATAAAAAGAAAATATTTGTATTTTTTTTCTCTGTAATAGAGAGGAACAACACAAACAATAAAAGCACATGGAAAAATTTTAGCACAGCAGCTTAGCACATGTGCCCTTCTTTGTACAGGATTGACAGTAATATTCGTTCATTCCACAGAATCAGTTCCTATAGTCTCAGTTGAATGAGTTGTATATTTAACTTTAAATGATAAAAGATCAGTGCCCTGTAAAAAAATGGATTTTTTGTTCCTCAGCCAACTGCTGGATAATGTCATACTCATGCTGTCCAGGATGCTGTCCAGTTCGTAACTTTTTATTTTTAAGCTTCTCCCAGTAATGGCTCCAGTTTCCATCACTGTCTGCACCAAAACCAAACACACGGACCTTGGAACACAAAAATGAACATACAATAACTAACAAATCTGCTGCATTATGTAGGACACACCTATTTTATGAATATTTAACATTTCACTTCTGTAATCAAACTACACATACAGCAGTGACGTGGATGAGTCATAGCATTCATATGAAACTGCCTATCAAGCAGCCTATCATCTTGAATAAGAATAGGCAGTCAGATAAGCCTCATGTGGGTCATATCAGGAAGACTATCACAAACATATCTTGTTGCTTATTTTTGAGCACTTATACAGAAACTGAAAACTTTGTAGACTTCACAATTAAGAGAAATTAGAAATGAACTTACCTGATCACAGATGTGCAGCGCAAGAACCAAAGCCATAAAGCCAGTGGATGGATACCCGCCATTTTTATCCAGCCAGATGTCATGAACATACCTCATGAAGGCTGGATTGACCACCATTACCTGTTAGGAATCTGAATTAGTGTTTCAACTTATTTTTTATCTATCATTACTTTTGCAGACAGCTCACTGCTGAATGCAGTGAACATAATACTCACCAAATCCTTGTTAGCTTGAACCTTGGATTTTACTGCCGCATATGATCTAGAAACAGCATGAAATGACAAAATCAAATGAACTACTTGATAGAATAATGTTGTGGGCAATCCAAAAGAAAGCTAAAAACTCACAATATGAAAACACACCTCAGGAGACATTTGAAGTAGGTTACGAGATTTCACTTCATTCATTAACTCTATGAACCCTTGGCAATTTTCTTGGT
Source organism: Acanthochromis polyacanthus (assembly GCF_021347895.1). Taxonomy (NCBI): domain Eukaryota; kingdom Metazoa; phylum Chordata; class Actinopteri; family Pomacentridae; genus Acanthochromis; species Acanthochromis polyacanthus. Next base: position 19,689,965 of record NC_067123.1, read on the forward strand.
GATTTCAGTATCTTTATGTTTAAGGTTGTGTTGTGTTGTCTGTTTTTCTGTTTCATTTTCTTTATTTTTCCCTGAATAACCTAGTCTATCCAAATCTTCCATGATCTCATATGATAATGCAGTTGCAGCTTTTGGTGTAGAAGCCTTTGTATGAACAATAGAAATCATATTTACAATGAAATGGTTATGTTTTCACATGTAGTAGTAAGCTTTGAGGAATATGAAACTAAATGTCAACCATCAACTTCAGAAAAGTGGAGTGGGGTCTTGATGATTTGCTTTCATTCATTAATGCCTGTTTGTTAGATTACACTGAACACATCTTCATAGAAATGGGGAAAAATCATATGCATGTAGTGAATAAGAATATGACTCACTTTCCAGTAAATCCTGTTGTGAAGGCCATGATGAGCCACTCAAGATCCTGTATCTTGAATGGAAACAGCACAAGATGAGTGGTGTTGTCTAAATCCACGGCACTCTCTGGATACATGACACGATGAGTTGTTCTGGTCCCAACATCTTCCTCATAGCCGTTGATACGACCAAAGTTCATTCTAAGAAGTACACACCAGAATACTTATGTCACTTTTTAAAAAAATAGTTGATGACTAAAGAAGAGTTCTCTGAGCTTAATATTTACCTTATGACGACATCATGGAAATCTATCAGAGGCCCGTAGTGTGATCGCTTTAAATTAACAGAATTTCCCACCACAGCACAAGTCCTGCAGCGGTCAGGGCTGGGTTCTCTTAGATCTGGAGTTGATGGGAACATCTGAAACAGCCTCTCTACTGTTGTTTTATAGGTGCTGAAGCTGCGCCTTTCATTCTGTAAGCGCTGACAGAAATACCAAACATACTCTGTTGTTAAACCAGTTATCATTTGCATTATATGAGCAAACAGGCATACAAGAACATTTGTATTTCTACTTCTCTTTTACCAATGAGAATCAGTTGCTAGTTCTGAAGCTGGTTCAACTTGTGAACAGTCTAGGAGCCTGCTGCTTTTCCACAGGTTAGACACTCGTTGGTGTGGAAAATACACCTTCTCGCCTACTAGGAGGTGGATGATGTCCCTCCTCATCCATATGTATGAGAATGAGTCAAATCAGAGTCTTTATGGAGTCACATCATTATGGCATTGCATATCTGTTCAAAGACTGGTGTCTTCATTGAACTTTCGCTGAGGACCACAGTACAAAGAGAAGGTTTGTCTTTCTCAAGACAAAAAGATTTTCTTGATCTTTAATTAGAATTCAGCCAACATTTATAAACACTGCTGCAAATGGCAATCCTGAGTTTCTGAATTTTCTGTAATGGGATCATTGAAACCCACGTGTCTTTGCCACGACAAATAATCATGCATTGTCATATATGTATATATGAATAAAAAAAATAGAACAAGTGCAGTGTTTTACATTTTCACTTAACACAGCAGGTAGGGACAGTTTGCCTCGTAAGGAAGAAAGCAGTGACAAGCTCAGATTCTTGCAATCAGTCTACCAAGTTCCGGTGTAGATTTTGGGAGGAAAGGAAAAGGGATATGTATCTACATATCCTGACAGAGAACCAGCTGTTTGGCTGTCGAAGGACTGCTTTAAAATTATACACTGGCTGGGTACAAAACAACCTGCATTGGTGGAAAACAGGTTTCAGATTCTCATCTGATAACTGCAGGATGATTTTTATTGGCAGGTGAGTGACTTACCTTCCACCAGTTGAAGGCATCCTCTGACATGTTGTAGTTCACAGACAAAAATGGGTCCACAGAACTGTTGAAACTTTGCATGAGCAACAGCTTATCTTCTGATAAACACTTCTCACAAGCACATGGGCTTTGTTGTAGAGAGTGGAACCAGACAGTTAAGTTGAAGTGGGTTCTTATGAACAGACTAACCCCGGTGAGAAACAGCAGTAAAATAAACACCTTAAATTTGGACATCTTCCTGGATTTGTTGACACTTGTGACTGGAAAACAGGTCCAGTCTGTGGACAAAGTGTGTGGTGAAATGCACAAGTAAGTCTACAGTTATGAATAAATAAAACACTGTCACCATTTATTCATAGCCATACTCAGCAAAAGGAGTGAGAGAGCTGGGTCGTGGATTCATAATATTAACTTAATAAAAAATAATAACAACAACAACAACAACAATAATAATAATTAGAGATAATTGATGATGATGATTATTATTGTTATTAATATTTTGGTAGCACTTTATAATAACTATACACTATTAAGCATTAGTTAAGCATTGGTTAAGCATAATTTCAGCATTAGTTAATCCTTAAATCCTCATGAACTCATCATGAATTCACCATTAGTAATGCATTACAAAGCATTAGTAAAGACAGTTTTAAATGTTCAACCAACACATTATTAAGCATTAGTTAAACATTAGTAAAGTGCTTAATTCATCGTTAACTCATCATTTGTAACTAATTAGTTATACGTGCTTAATTAATCATGAATTCATGATCTGTATGACATTTATTATGCATTACTAAGCACTTAATAAATCCGGTTAAAAATGTTTTGTTGCTCATTGATAATCTCAGTTGTTAATACTTTATAAAGGGTTAGCAACTGTGTTAGTATATGATTTACAAACACATATTCATCCTCAATGAATAACTTATTATTGCGGTTACTACTCATTAGTTAAGTATATTCCGTGAGCCCATCTAAAGTGAGGACTATCTATGCTTTATAAAGCATTTATAAAGGACACAGAAGCAAAGATATACAAAGTGTCAGTTTTATTGGTCCCAAACAATACAAGCTCTTTTAAATACACACTTTAAACAAATACAATCTATAAAATTTCAAGTAAACTTGACAAACATCTTCAAATAACAACAGTCTGTGATCGTATAAAATAGAAAAATAAAATACAAGCTCTTTTAAATACACACTTTGCAATCCTTAACATTTCAAGTAAACTGGTGAACTATCTCTTCAGGGCACACACACCAGAGGTAAGTGGCTGCCTGATTCTGGGATTCCGCCAGTGCATTTCAATGGTGTGCCCTTGAAGTGCACAAAGTGCTTTACAGTAAAACAAATATACCGTTTTCAAATATTGCAAGATAACACTAGATAATTTCTGCAACCTGTTTGCCTCTACGATCAGCTGCCATCTCCCCAGCGTGATATGGCTCTCTGTCCGACTTCCGCATTTCAGAAAAATTAAAAAAAAAACCGCGCGGTCTCGTTCTCCAGAACCGCGGAGGAGGCTGGGACTTGTAGGACTCTGGGACGTGTAGGACGCTACTGCGCATGCTCTTACCGTCAAAAATGCTAGTGCGCATGCTCCAAAATCCCAGAGTCCCAGAGTCCTACAAGTCCCAGCCTCCTCCGCGGTTCTGGAGAGCGAGACCGCGCGGGTTTTTTTTTATTTTTCTGAAATGCGGAAGTCGGAGAGAGAGCCATATCACGCTGGGGAGATGGCAGCTGATCGTAGAGGCAAACAGGTTGCAGAAATTATCTAGTGTTATCTTGCAATATTTGAAAACGGTATATTTGTTTTACTGTAAAGCACTTTGTGCACTTCAAGGGCACACCATTGAAATGCACTGGCGGAATCCCAGAATCAGGCAGCCACTTACCTCTGGTGTGTGTGCCCTGAAGAGATAGTTCACCAGTTTACTTGAAATGTTAAGGATTGCAAAGTGTGTATTTAAAAGAGCTTGTATTTTATTTTTCTATTTTATACGATCACAGACTGTTGTTATTTGAAGATGTTTGTCAAGTTTACTTGAAATTTTATAGATTGTATTTGTTTAAAGTGTGTATTTAAAAGAGCTTGTATTGTTTGGGACCAATAAAACTGACACTTTGTATATCTTTGCTTCTGTGTCATTTATAAATGCTTTATAAAGCATAGATAGTCCTCACTTTAGATGGGCTCACGGAATATACTTAACTAATGAGTAGTAACCGCATTAATAAGTTATTCATTGAGTATGAATATGTGTTTGTAAATCATATACTAACACAGTTGCTAACCCTTTATAAAGTATTAACATCTGAGATTATCAATGAGCAACAAAACATTTTTAACCGGATTTATTAAGTGCTTAGTAATGCATAATAAATGTCATACAGATCATGAATTCATGATTAATTAAGCACGTATAACTAATTAGTTACAAATGATGAGTTAACGATGAATTAAGCACTTTACTAATGTTTAACTAATGCTTAATAATGTGTTGGTTGAACATTTAAAACTGTCTTTACTAATGCTTTGTAATGCATTACTAATGGTGAATTCATGATGAGTTCATGAGGATTTAAGGATTAACTAATGCTGAAATTATGCTTAACCAATGCTTAACTAATGCTTAATAGTGTATAGTTATTATAAAGTGCTACCAATATTTTTATGATTGACTACAGTGTTCACTTGATTCCTGTGGGACATATTCCTACTCAGTCACAAATAAACTGATAATACATTTTTCAAATTGAAATCAAATAAAGTAATAATCGTACTTTTTAAACAAGAATCATCACTTTAAATGTGGAAATGTTTATTTAATTGATCTTACCTTAAATGAGAATCAATCAAGTTCTGGGGAAAAAAATCATAAATGTGCAAATGTTCCCTATCAGTATCAGAGGATGATAACTGTCTGACAGTTTGACTTCCAGACAACTGGCTGCAACTTCTTATTTGAAGGTTTTCTGTGATGATGACACATCAGTGGCAAAGGGGAGGAGAGGTGTGGTTCTTGCATATGTGCTTAACAACAAACACTGGTGATGAGGAAGAACTGTTTTTCGACACATGTAGTGTTGTGTTTTTAACCTCAACCTTATCTGACATTATACAAATGATACACAAATGATTTTTTAGCTCATCACACTCACAAAATCCCCTTTGTATGAAACTGAATTTCTAACCAACCGTAAAATTAATTGATTTCTTGTTAGAAGATTCAATCTGTAAAGAGACAAGTTTCTTCTTGAACTCACTGAAGTCGAGAGAATTTAAGGTAAAAGCATGAAAATTTAGATGAGAATCAAAAGTAAACCGGTTTAACAACCTACCTTTGCTTTTGCATTGTCACTGCAATTCAACCAGTCATAAAGGAGATGTGGTGTGACACACCCAAAATAGAGAATCAGATTGAAATATCGGTAGCACTTTATAACACGGCCCGTGTTTTACAGAGTCGTTTCCTGTCTCTTACAGTGTAGTTTCCTCAACTTTGAAGGTAAATGTCAGACATGTACATGTCATTTCGCGCAACCTGAGGAGTACTTACACTTGTGTCTGACAGTGTAAGTGCTGTTGTCTTACAGTGTAGTTTGACGTGTCTTAATGTGTAGTTTCCTCAACTGTGGAGGTAACTCTCATAAATGTAGCATGACATTGTACAGACTCTTATGGGGCAGTTACGTTTGTGTCTTATATGGTAGTTTGACGTGTTTTAATGTGTAGTTTCTTCAACTGTGGGGGTAACTCTCATAAATGTAGCATGACATTTTGCGGACTCTTATGAGGTAGTAACGCTGGTGTCTTACAGTGTAAGTCCTGGAGTCTTACACTGTAGTTTCCCGTGTTTTACCATGTACTTATCAAAACAGTGTAATTTTCCTGAACATATGCCTTTACTGTACAAACCTTGACGTGCGACTTCCTCTTAAGAATCACCATGGACTCCTACAGAGTGTGTAGACCAATGATAAACTGAAATACTGTAACGTATTGATGAGTATGTGTTTCACATAATAATGACAAGACATGCAGACGTACAAAACATCTGTATTTATTTAATATCTTTATTTTTCAGAGACACCAATTCACCTTTTAAAGTTACCCAGCCCTTAAGATCACCCTTGTCTTTCCTTACTGTCTAACTATCCAGTACTTCCACTGCAACAACCCAGCACTTTACCTGTAACTACTGGTCAACAACTGGGAACCGGGCCGTATTATGAAGTGACCACTTGTTGGCTTCACTTACTGTTTAACTACTGAGTACTTTACCTGTAACTAGTGGTCAACAACTGGGAACCGGGCCGTATTATGAAGTGAACACTTGTTGGCTTCACTTACTGTCTAACTACTGAGTACTTTACCTGCAACTTTTAAATTCACGCTCTCTTTCCAGTAAAACTTTTATTATTAACGAGTTGATTGTAGATAACCATGTTGACTTCTTGTTTTTAACTGAAACTTGGCTGGGGGCAGATGCATCAGCAGTTCTCGCAGAGGCCTCCCCACCAAATTTTAACTCCGTGTTTTCATTAAGGCATGGTAGGAGAGGTGGTGGCACTGCATCAATCATTTCTGGTTTATTCTCAATTAAAGAAATTTTATTTGATCAGTACACCACTTTCGAATACCATGCCTTTACTTTTAACAATCCCTCAATTTTATGCATCACAATATACAGACCACCAAAACAATGTGCTGCTTTTAACTCACAACAGGGGACACACTCTGGACCTGGTCATTAGTCACGGTCCTCTGTCCATCAGTGTGTCCTCTGTTGTTGACTTGGCTGTGTCCGACCATTTCTGTGTGTTTTTTGGAGTCACTGGTTTTATCCAACAGGAGGCCCCTGTGAGAACTGTGAGGAAGCGCTATTTGACTTCTGAAGTGGCTGCAGATTTTTTAGGCATTTTAGAGAACTATCCTCCTGCTTTTCTACCAGCTCCCTGCGATTTTATTGTTGACTATTTTAACTGTAAACTCAAGTCAAGCCTCGACTCAGCTGCTCCCTTTGTAACAAAACAGATACATATTAAAAACATACCACCATGGAGGACTGACGAAACAAAAACACTGAAGAGGAAGGTAGTGTCTACAGATACGGACCCGTATCCGTAGCCTGTGGCCTACGGATACGGCACTTTCCCTTAACATAAATATTAATGAGCCGTACATAAATACTAATGAGCCGGCTGATGAACGCGCTTCGTGATTGGCTGGTAATCCGACGGACATAAATATTAATGAGCCGGCGACTTGAATGGGGGAACTAACAGCCAGCAAACTTTAAGTATTTTTTTACCTTCAAAAGTAGCGACAGACTATTACATATTAACAACCTAAACAAAACCCTGATGTATTTTCTACGTCTGTCAACACAGACCCTGCACGTCAGTCACTTTAATGTTAGCGGACTCTGTTGAATGGCTAAGTTACATAACCACAAACAAATCTCACAATATCACAGTAAATCGAGTTTGTGGGTTTTTTTTAATTCATGCCGAATTAAAGAGCTGCTCCTCACCATTCACGAGTGTTTGTTTCATATTCGACATCCTTAATTTTATCTTGTAAATTAGCGTCCGAAATTAAATGGGAACATTTGCAATGGAGTTCGTCAGCCGCTTCCACCACTGAACGCGGTAAACTAATTAATAGGAACTGGACTTCAAACAATTTAGACACGGCGTCTAAAAGAGTAAAAACTACACTGTCTACGTAAAGTGTGAGAGGAGACGGTGTATTTTTAGTTAAATTATACAATGTTCGCCGTCAAAGTCATTCATATAAACTGCCTGTAATGTGAAGCAAATAGTAGTTAACCATCGCCAGCTCTTCAGTGACCTTAACACGTCCGTACCTCTAGTACAGATGCTACGGGTACGGGTCCGTACCTCTAGCATCAACCGAAGAGGAAATGCAGAGCAGCGGAGAGAAAATGGAGGAAAAACAAATTGACAGTAAATTATCAAATATTTCGTGACCTAGTAAAAACATACAACAGTGCACTTAAGCAAGCCCCAAACAACTACTTCTCAAAACTGATTGCCAGTCACAAAAACAATACAAAATTTCTTTTCTCAACCATCGACAAACTACTCAACCCCACTTCCAATAATTATAAGGGCATCATAAGTAACACACTCTGTGAGGAATTTGCAGTCCACTTTGGAAGGAAGACAGAGTCGATTAGATCTAGCATTTTATCAAATCTGAAAACTGCCTCTACTTTTACTGCTTCTGCGACTCTGTCTTTAACTGAGGAAACATTGGACAGTTTTGACCTGGTTGATGCAAGCACATTTGGTGGAATTTTATCCCAAATGAACCCAACAACCTGTCTTTTAGATCCCATCCCCACTTCATTTTTTAAGACATTTTGTGGGCATCTTGAAGACGAGCTTTTAAACATCATGAATTGCTCCCTTCAGACAGGGGTCTTCCCTGCTGCTTTTAAAACAGCATTGGTGAGACCCCTTCTGAAGAAGACTAATCTGGATCCTGCTATTTTTAATAATTACAGACCAGTATCCAACTTACCATTTTTAAGCAAAGTTTTAGAGAAAATTGTTTTTACTCAGCTGAATGCTTTTTTAAAAAGACACAATATTTTAGAAAAATTTCAGTCAGGTTTTAGGACGAACCACAGCACAGAGACGGCTTTGTTAAAAATTGTTAACGACTTCAGGAGTAATTTAGACTCCCATAAACTTTCTGTTCTGGTGCTGCTGGACTTAAGTGCAGCCTTTGACACAGTAGATCACCCAACTCTTTTATCTAGACTTAAACACCTGGTCGGCCTCTCTGGGACTGTTTTAAAATGGTTTTACTCCTATCTCTGACAGAAGTTTTCTGGTAAGTTTGGATACATGCTCATCAGATGTCCACAAAATGAAATATGGCGTGCCTCAAGGCTCAATTTTAGGTCCCATTCTTTTTAACTTATACATGCTCCCACTTGGAGATGTCATCAGGAGACACAGAATCAGTTTTCACAGTTACGCTGATGACACTCAACTTTACATTGCCGTGTCTCCTGATGACACAGGGCCAGTCGATGCCCTTTTTAACTGTATTTTAGACATCAAATCTTGGATGGCAGAGAATTTCTTGCAGCTCAACCAGGACAAGACTGAGGTTTTAGTTATCGGCCCTGAAGCCAAGAGAGAGAAACTTTTATTAAAACTGTCTTCACTATCTTTTAAACCTGCTGTTTCTGTAAAAAAATCTGGGCGTCATTTTTGACTCTGAGCTTAATTTTATACCTCACATTAAAGAAGCAACTAAAACAGGTTTTTACCATTTAAAGAATATAGCCAGAGTCCGCCCATTTCTCTCTCTAGCAAACACAGAGATGTTAATGCATGCTTTTATTTCTAGTAGAATGGACTACTGTAATGCCCTGCTTTCTGGTCTTCCCAAAAAAACTATCTCTCACCTCCAGTTATTGCAGAACTCAGCTGCACGAGTCCTGATGAAGACCAGAAAGCGGGACCACATTACACCAGTTTTAAAATCACTGCATTGGCTCCCTGTGTGCTTCAGGGTAGATTTTAAAATTATTCTAACAGTTTTTAAATGTATTAATGGTCTTGGGCCTTCATATTTGTCTCATCTACTTTTACCTTATGAACCCTCACGGACCCTCAGGTCCTCTGGCACTGGCCTTTTAACAATTCCCAAGGTGAATACAGTAACTCATGGCGAGGCAGCTTTTCAACATTATGGCCCTCGCCTGTAGAACAGCCTGCCAGAGGACCTGAGGGCTGTAGAGAATGTAGAAACTTTTAAACGCAGGCTCAAGACTCACCTTTTTAAACTGGCTTTTACATAATGCTTTTATTTTATCTGAATGCCTTGATTTATACTGTTTATTCCCTGGTTTTGCTTTTATTTATACATTTATTTTATTATTTTGTATACTATTTTATTATTTCACTATTTTAGTATTTATTTTACTATCTATTTTATCATTTATTTTACTATTTTACTATTCTTTATCTTTTAGTAGCTATTTTATTCTTCAATTTTTAGTTTTACATGTTATTTTTAACACATCTATTTTAGATTCCAGTGTTTCCTCGGTGGGGAGCCGTCTGCATCTGGGGCTTTGCCAGGGCCTGGGCCTAATGGCCCTGGAGCTAGCTGGCCTGTTGGGCCTGACGGGGCCTGCTGCTGCCCCGGGTGCGGGCGGCTCTCATTGATGGTGTTTCCTCTTTCAGGTGCTTCTGCTCTCAGCCAACAGACACTATTATTTCTTTTACTAAAGTGTGTGTGTGTGTGTGTGTGTGTGTGTGTGTGTGTGTGTGTGTGCATGGCTATGTGACTGTCTGTGTGTGTATGTCTGTGTGTTCTTTGGCTAGCTACTGCCTGTATAGTGTTAACTGTTGCTAACATTGGCTAACGTTGTTTATTACAGAATACAACATACATTAAAATACTCATCCTTACTGAAAGAAGGTGGATAAACTGTGCAATCTGGGGTAACGTTTAGTAGGCTAAACGTTACCCTTCACACGTTATAACCATAACGTTAGCATTGTTTATGTTACGGGTCTCAGGCGTGAGTCCACAGCAACAAATATGTGTGCGACCTGCATCAGGTGAATAAAGCAGGAACAATTAAGTCTCACTGCACCGCGTTTCTCCCCATATTGCTTCTGTGTTTTATTAACACCTCAAAATCAACAAAGCTCATAAACACATTTCTGTTCTTCACATTTCAGTTCTTTATATTTGTCTGAGTTCTCAGTTCACTAAAGTCCATCACTACATTCCATTTTCTCACCCTTTCCATAAAGTGCAATTTCACTCTAACATGTTACCAATTCTGACACAAACACTCTCTCAGTGACCTTTCTTCGTCCAGTAAACACTTGTAGTCATTGAAGTGCATTAATTTTTACAGTATACAGTATAATGTTGCTTATTTTCAGCATCATTCAAATAAGTACATACTGTCACTTCAAATTTGAGAAGCTGGACACTCTACTCTGTAATAATTACAGGCTACTGAAATGTATTTACTTGAAAATGCTTATGTTAACATATTTCACAAAATGTTTTAACAGAACAACCCTTTTCACATCATGAATAATCAGTGCTCACTATAAACAGCATTAAATAAGTTGTACAAAATACATTTAAATCATGGTAATCTCATTAACAATGTAAATACTAAACATTCATAGTGTACGGGAGCTTTCAGAACACTTTACTACTGTTTTTCTACATATCAGACCACTTTCGCGGCCCTTGCAATGACATCAGCAGGAGAAAACTCCGCCGAGACCAACTAACTTTCTTTGTCTTTATATGTAACTGTTTTGACGACATTTCACCACTGAACGCTTTACAATCATCCTAATAAAGTGTGGCCTTATGAGGTAGACAGTTACAGATTTTTCACAGTTTCCAACCTGTATCAGGTGAATAAAGCAGGAACAATGAAGTCTCACTGCACCACGTTTCTCTCCTGATTGCTTCTGAAGAGAGCACGGGGTGTGTCTCCTCACACCGGTCCCAGGTGCAATCAGAACAAACAAAGGTTCCGTCTCACTGCTGCCTACACAGAAGTGCCATTCTTTCAGCTTTAGTAGTACAACGGCAATTAATTTAGACCCAATTATTATCAACATACATGTACATACTAAAGAAAATAATGAACTTAGTAATTATCCTAAATTTTATCACATAACTGTAGTCACACTATTTTATGAGCGCCACATTTACATCGTAGAAGATCTCAAGCTAGTTAGCGAATAACCTTCATAGCTGCAGATGAACTTCTCAAAAAATAAACTGTATCCTTTGTCCACTTTGGAACGGGAAGTAGGACAATGTCTCTCGGTTAATCTGTAAACACCTTTAAAACCACTGTTGCTAGGTTTAAGAGAGATTCCGTAAACAGAGTAAACTTGTGGGATACAGGCCCGCGGAAGTCAGAATGATTTCCACTTAACCTTGTGTCACGTTCATGCTCAAGATCCAGGAATTGGCTGTTTGGTTCCGGTGTGTACGTGAAAGTCCGCGAAGAAGAAGAAGAAGCAGCAGCAGCAGCAGCAGCAGCAGCAGCATATCAATGTCATTGTGTTAAAAACGTTTCACCTTAGCCGTTTTCATTTTTTGTGTCTCAGGTAAGTGTTGTTTTGTTTATGGCAAATATACTAAAGGTGCGTTCACAGGAGTCAGCGTTCTGAGTAGCTTGAACATATTTCGTCCAGTCGTAATTTTAAGTACGTGGGCAACACCATGCTAACGCTAGCCAATATAACGAGGCCGCCACGTGCAAGTGGACATTGGACAAATAGAAGAAATATTGGCCTGTATGGCGCTTTGATAGACGCATTGGCAGGTTATCCTTTATTACACCAATACATGGGCGTAACGGACGCGGGGTACGCGTGGGACATGTCCCCCGCACTTTCCACATCTGTCCCCTCTGTCCCCCGCACTTTTTTCAGCCGTTACAACAGCTAAACCCGTTATTAGCATCCAGTAACGTGTTTTCCCGAGCCGTCTTTGAATGCACCATGAGCGCATGCTAACGCAGGTGTTCCACAGGAGACATGCTGCTGTGCTGAGCAGTGCTGAGCAGTGCTGAACGTGCGTCTGGAGTAATGTTTAGCAAACCAGCCAGAGCCAGCAAGAAGCAAAAAACTTTACACAGTTCTTTCCTTTTTTTTTTTTTTTGTCTGCATTTATTCTCATTGTTTAACTCCATGAAAGGGGTGTCAACACTTTATGAGATTAATGCATATTTTAGTCTTGCAGCCAAATATCTTATTATTTGGTGCATGCGTGTGACCATCACCAGCCCTCCCTGAAAGCTAAGCTGACACTTTTTATTACATTACCCTGTTTAAGAGCCAGGGAGGGCAGTGCTACACCTCAGTGGTGATGTGAGGGGAAACAAAGGGGTGGACAGGACGAGAGGGGATGGACAGGGATAGGGTCTAGCAAGCAATGCTATTACATCTGAAGAATATCAGGTGTTGTGCTATTCCCAACTAATAATTACCCATCAATAAGACAAAAAAGCAAACACATACACAAGAGAACAGAAAACCAAACAAACAATAAATAAATAAATAAATGAAAGAATAATTAGCCAGACAGTACTAAACACCATAGTTGTGGGTGTCATGTTAGTATAGAGTGGAATAGGCCAGATGATACTAGAGGAAGATACTAGAGAAAAGGAGAGAGGGTTTAGTTTGAGATTAGACTCTGGAGAGAGTCTCAGCACATTCCGGCGGGTCCCATCACTGCTCAACAGCAGAACTCGACAGGAGCTGGTGGGACCTGAGCAAACATGCACATGCAAGTGTGAAAGACCCCGAAGCCCAGAACAGCCATCACAGCAGTGCAGTGCCAAGCCGACAGGGCACCCCCCCACAGGCCGAGGAGCCACGGGGCAGCGCCCCCAGAGAGCAACCGGGGCCACCATGTACCACACGGACCCCGAAGACAAGAGGGCGAAGCTACCGACACCCCCAGCACGCCGGAACCGGCCCAGGCAGCCCGGGGCAAGCGGACCCACCCGCCACCCAAACCCCAACCCCGCCCGCCCCAGCCCCCACCAAACCCCCACACCCCACCACCCCACCCACCCACACCCCACCCCCCCCCACCCCCAGGGGGGGCCGACGGCCCCAAGCAGCCGGGAAGCCAGACACAGGGGCAGAGCGCCCCGCCGAAGGGACGGCAACCAGCCCAACACCGGGGCAGGCCGCCACCGGAGGCCGGCCGGAGGGAACCGGAGCCGGGACCCAATGCGAGTCCAGAGGGCAAAAATGGACAGAGCAGTGGGGCCCGGCAACGCCAATGGGGGGGGCACCCCGCATACCCACCCGCACCAGCCCCCGGGCGAGCACAGCACACCCAAGGCCCCCACATCCCGCGACACGAACCAACCCCCCCACCAGGATAGAGGCACCACACACAACCAGCCCGCGCCAAAGCCACAGCACCCACCAGGACAGCCAATCCAGATCCCGCAGCCCAGCAAGAGCCACCGCACCAGCCGGGACCAGCAGGACACGCAGGAGAACCCCCACAGGCCCCGGACCCCCGGCCCCGGGGACCCCCAGCCACAGCGACACGGATGATGGTGCACCCCGCCGCCCCATAGCCGTAAAGCCATATGGGGGCCAGATCCCACCAGAGAGGCCATAACGGTGAAACCCACCCGTTATTCTCCTATTAATATGTCTCCCGATCCCTAACGGGAAACATTATCCCAGCACCGTGGTAGTGTAACCCTGGGTGTCATGTGGTGCATTAAAAGTGGGAAGGCTGGGGGGGCGTTAGCCAACCCAGACCTAGCCCCAAGGTGAGTGTGTGTGGTGCATTAAAAAAAAAAAAGATTGGAGAGCAGGGGAGGCAGGCAAGAGGGTGATGAGGGGGAGACAGGGCCGTATAGCCCTGCCACCCGCCCCACCACAGTGCCCATCGTTCCCACCCCCACCTGCCCTCGGGGCCCTAAATGTTGTGTCCCTATATGTGCCTAAAGGTTGCTATTTACAGTGAGGTGTGAAAAATGTGAGGTGCACAATCAGAGGCATTCTGGTGTGGATCTGGCCCAAGAGGACAAAGCAGTGGGGGAGGCAGGTAGCAAGACCACCGGTACTGACGCAGAGGGCCCCCAGAGCCAAGAGGCAAGGGACCGGGGAGGGCCCACACGAACCAACTGGCCCAGCCGGCACAAGAACCCCCCGGGAGCTGCAGATCAGAGCAGCGCCCCGGCAGGCACCGTAGCCCCAACACAGGTCAGCCACATGCGGCACCCCACCCCGGAGGGGGGACCAGGCCGCGCCACAAGGAAGCGAGGGCCACAAGCCGCCACACCCACCCAGGAGCCGGCACGACAAGGACGCAGGGCGCCCACCCCGCAGCGCCCCCGAGACCCCACCCACCCCACCACACCCCAGGACAGCACCAGGCCCGGACGGAGGCCCCCAGCCAGCAGAAACTGGACTCCAGTGGGGGCACACAGGCCAGGATGAAGGCCTGTGCCCAGGTGGGCCAGAGCCACCCCCCCAGAGAGAACACCCAGCCCCCGCGCCAGACCACCCGCCCGCAGAGGGCCACCGGCCCCCCACGGGAGAGGGAGAGGGGCGAGGAGGGGCGGGCAGGCAGGAGAGGAGGGAGGAGGAGGGTAGCGGAGCAGGAAGGGACAGGGGAGCAACGGAGGGGTCGACTCACCCGAAGCCCCCCGGACCAGCCAGGCGCCCAGGAGAGATCAGCCGCCGACACCCCGAGGTCCAGGGAGAGCGTGCAGACCCAGCAGACCTAGAGCTCAATGGGGGAGACACCCGAGACATCCAACACCAGGGAGAGGGGCACAAGCCACCCCGACCCCGCAGAGCCAGAGAGCAACCCCGGGAACCCTAGAGGGAGGTCACCACCAGTGCATGCATACGGTCTTGAAGTCCATGGTGCTATCAATCTTTGAGAGTTGTAGTGTTAATAAACTGAAATAAAACAGAGGAAAGTTAGACCATATGCACAGACAGAACAGGTATTACAGTTTTTTTTTTTTTTTTTAAATAATGGAGGCAGTGGCATACGCCCACATACAAGCAGGAGCTATAAGTTAATATTTAATGAATTAATAAATGGAGACCATTTTTCTTTAAATGAGTCCAATTGTTTTTTCCGGGTAGCAGACATTCTTTCCAGTGAAATGTGTTCTGTGAGGAGGTTTAGCCAATGGATGATGTTGAGGGCTTTCTTATCTTTCCAGTTGACTAAAATAGTTTTTTTGGCAATGGCGATAGCTGCAAGTGTGGGTTGGATGTGGATAACCGGTAAGGCTGTTAGCGTTAGGTCACCAATTAGGCAAATGTTCGGGGAATGTGGAATCCCACCGCCCAAAATATCGGAGAGTTTCTGTGTGATTAGTGCCCAGAATTGATAGACAGGTGTACATAGCCAAAGGGCGTGAAAATATGTGTCAGCCATGTTTTGAGTGCATTGAGTACATGTGTCTGAGTTTGAGAAGCCCATTTTATATAATTTATATTGGGTTATATGCGTTCTATGAAGAACCTTAAATTGGATCAGTTGTAAGTTGGTATTTTTTGTCATTTTAAATGTGTTTTCACAGATCTGGGTCCAAAAATCAGAGTCAAAGGATTTGGACAAGTCTTCTTCCCATTTGTGAGTTGGTAGGTGAATAGAATCTGTCTTTGAGAGTAAACTATAAATTTTTGAGAGGTTCTTTTTGTTTCTTGGAGACAGTTTCGCAATATATTTGACAAATTCAGGTGGCTGTAAATCAGTTGGCTGTGGATTAGACTGAAGCGATGGAATTCTACTTGTAAGCGTCTTCTTTACCTGTAGGTAGTGGAGGAAGTTTCCATTTCTTATTTCGAATGTTTGGAATAAGTTTGTATATGTCCTAAATATGTTATCATCAAAAAGGTGGTGGAGGTGGGTGACTCCTCTCTCTGCCCACGTCCTGAAATAAAGAGCTATTTTATTGTTTGCAAAATCAGGGTTGTGCCAGATTGGGGACAGTATGCTGGGTTTTAATTGGGAGCCTGTGACCTCCAATGTTTTCCACCAAGCAGACAAGGTGGAGGCGATCATTGGGTTCTTGAAGCAGGAGTGATGTTTAAGGGCAGAAGTGATAAAGGGCAGGTCAGAGATTTTGATCTGGTTACAATCTAACTGTTCTAGTTCCAGCCAGGAGTTATATTCTACATGTGGATGAATCCATTTGGTGATATACTGAAGTTGGTTGGCTAAGTAATAATACATGAAGTTGGGGGCTCCCAGTCCCCCTTCTGATTTATTCCTCTGGAGGGTGGCCAGACTGATTTTAGCCTTTTTGTTCTTTGAATAGAATTTACCAATGGCAGAGTCTAACGATTGAAACCACTTTGATGTGGGTTTAAACGGAATCATGGAAAAGAGGTAGTTGATTTTAGGTAATATTTTCATTTTAACTGTAGCTAATCGTCCCAAAAGGGAGATGGGGAGGTTATTCCATCGCCTTAGATCATCACAGACTTTGTCCAAAAGTGGGGTGTAGTTCAGGTGAACTAGCTCTGAGAGTTTGGAGGAAATATTTATGCCTAGATATCTGATGTTGCCAGTAGGAATAGAATAATTCGAGGTTTGGACTGTGGGATTCCATGAGTTTTCTGTTAAAGGTAATATGATTGATTTTGACCAGTTGATGGAGTAGTCTGAAAGACGTGAGAAGGTTGTAATGAGGTTAAATACTTCCTTCACTGAGGTTTTCGGTTCTTGTAGGTAAAGTAAAATGTCATCTGCGTATAGGTTAATTTTGTGTTCAGTCTCCAGAGCACATATACCTTTGATATCAGTGCTTTGACGTACAGCTGTTGCTAATGGTTCGATAAAGATCGCAAACAATAAAGGAGAGAGTGGGCATCCTTGTCTCGTTCCCCTTTGCAAACTGAAACTTTGTGAAGTGATTCCATTAGTGGTGACTGTAGCCTTGGGTGAGTAGTACAGGGCTGATATCCACTGGATAAACGACTCTCCGAGTCCAAATTTGCGAAGCACAGCGAAGAGAAAAGACCAACTGACTTTGTCAAAGGCTTTTTCTGCATCCAGTGACATAACGATAGCTTCTTTATTGTGGTGTTGCGTCAGAGAGATTAGATTAAGAAGTCTTCTGATATTGTTGGTGGAGTGTCGGCCATTTATGAAACCAGTTTGATCATAGTGGATCATTGACGGGATAATTTTCTCCAACCTAGAGGCGAGTGCTTTAGAGATAATTTTGATGTCAGTGTTGATTAGTGACAGAGGTCGATAGCTGGAGGGAAGTGTAGGGTCTTTGTCTGGTTTCAATAATAATTTAATTGCAGCTGTATTCATATGTGAACTTATATAACCATTATTTTTAATCTCTGTCACTGTCCTGAAGAACAGGGGTGCTAACATTGACCAGAATTGTTTAAGAAATTCAGCAGGGAAGCCATCAGGACCAGGTGCCTTGCCTGCTGGCATACTGTCTAATGCACACTGTAACTCTTTGATAGACAATGGAGCATCTAGTGTGTCTCTGTAATCTGATGTTAATTCGGGCAAGTTTAGATTGTCAAGAAAGTTATGAATATCTTCTTCGTTTGGGTTGACTGTAGATGAGTATAAACTCCGGTAATAGTTATAGAAAGTCTGATTAATTTCCTGGGGTGACTGAGTGTATTTTCCTGAGGGATCCTGAATTGCTGTTATGAAGGATTTTTCTTTATTGCGCTGGAGTTGGTTTGCAAGAAATTTTCCTGTTTTATTGTTGTGTTCAAAATTATTATATCTCAGCTGTTGTAATAGGAACTCTGTTTTCTTTGATAAGATATTATCGAGTTTTAGTTTAACATTTTGTAGTTCAGACCATAATTGATCACTTGGATTTATTGCATAGTTCTCCGTAAGTTCTTTAATTTTTTCCTCAATTTCTTCCTGTAGTTGTTGATCCTTTTTTTTCTTGTACGAGGAGTACGATATTATTTTGCCTCTGATTACGGCTTTTCCAGTTTCCCAAAGTAAAGATGGAGATACATCGTTGGAATCATTGTTTTTTAGAAAGTCTGCCCACTCACTTCTTATTATTCGATCAAATTCATGGTCTTCGAGTAGAGAGATGTTTAGGCGCCAAGTCAGAGGAGGTTTAGGGATGGAATCTGTCTGCAGGCTGAGAGATATTGGTGCGTGGTCGCTGATAATGATTGGGTGAATTTTAGTAGTAGCTTTGTGTGCGATAGAGTTATTTGAGAGGAAAAAGTCAATTCTTGAAAATGTTTGGTGCACCTGAGAGAAAAAGGTATAGTCCCTCTTTGTTGGGTTTTTGAGTCTCCAGACATCTTCTAGTCCAAAATCTTTCATATAATCCTGCATGACTTTTGCTGATTGTGGTTGTTTTGCATGTATTGGACTATGAGATCGATCGAGTGACGGGTTTAATACTATGTTGAAGTCGCCACCGATAATGGTTGTTGAGTTAGCGGATAGGTCTGCTAAGTGGGAGAAAACCACATGAAAGAAGGCTGGGTCATCATTATTTGGGGCGTACAGATTAACAATTGAATATAATTTATTAAAGATTGTTGCCTGGATAATAATATATCTGCCCTCTGAGTCTGTTATTGTGCTATTTAAAGTGAATGGTATTCTCTTATGGATGAGAATGGAGACCCCTCTTTGTCTGCTGTTATAACAAGATGAAAAGATGGTATTATAATTACAATCTAATAGAGATTTTTCTTCTGATTCTACTAAATGCGTTTCTTGGAGGAGCAAAATATCTGCTTTTAATTTGGAGACATAGTCCATAATTTTAACTCTTTTTGTTTGTGAGCGTATGCCATGAACATTCCAGGCTACAATATTTAACTTGAACATAAAGAGAGATGTTCAGTCATTGAATAAATCGCAACATAGAGTATCGTCTGTGTGTGTCCTTGTGAGCTGTTTGTTGCTGTCTGTGAGCTGTGGGCGTTGGAGAGCGATGTACATAGCAACTCAGGATCTATATATACATTATATAATAGCACGATATTGCCTGAAACATTATCAACAAACACATTATAAAACATAGAAGCACAATAAACATGGGGGGTACATAGGGTGTAAGTGAAAATGAGGGGGGTGAGTGTGTGAGAGGGGGAGAGGGGTAAAGGGAAACATATAGAGATGGAGAGACAGAAAAGGAGGAGGAGGAGGGGGTTCTCCAGTGGGGAGTGTAGATAGGGAGGGTGACACATTTACCTTTGTGTGATTTTGATTTTTTTTTTTTTAATTACGTTTTCTAAACTAAATTAATAGGTGGTATACTAAGTGTTTAAGTCTTTATTATCATTCTTCTTATTATTATTAGAAGAGCCAGGGTGTAATAGAAGTTTCCCGAAATAACTGCCCATCTATGTATAGTTTGTCCACAACTAGTGCGGTCCGTTTACCTTTCTGCCTGTGTTCTTTCATGATGGGGTATAAAACTTTGCGCCTCTCGTTTATTTCTCTGGGAAACTGGTCATTCATTCCGTAAGACGTACCTTTCAGCTCCCGTCCTTTGCTCCTTACAAGCACTTTCTGTTGGAAGTGCTCGAACTTTGCGACGATAGGACGGGGGCGGTTTCCACCTCGGGGTCCAATCCGGTGGATGCGGTGGAAAGTGATGTTTTTAACCGTGTCCGCAGGGATTTTAAGCGCTGACACCATGAAGTTTTTAACCAAAGACTCTGGATTATCCGGTGTGGATTCAGCGATGCCAGAGAAGATCAAATTTTCCCGCATACTCCTCGACTGAATGTCCAGGACGGTCTCCTTCAGGGTTTTGTTTTCTTTTTTAAGTGTACTCACCTCTGAAGTGACGGCTGTCAGCGTGGACCGGAGTTCTGAGTTGTCTCTCTGCAGGTCATCTATCTGCTGGTGAGTGAACTCCAGGGTTGTCTTCAGGTCCTTAATCTCCTGGTGAAGCAGACCAAGGATATCGAGTTTTTTATTAATAGATTCAAGAACACTTACCTGGATATCCGTGGTCAACAGGTCTTGTGTGTCAGTCGCGGAGTCGGCCTTCTTCCTCTTGTTTGGGTTTGGGGTCGGGGTCTGGGTGGCTGATTCCTCCATCGTGCACCGGATGAAGCAGTCGTCGATAAATCTCTCGAGGTCCTCCACCTTTAGCACTACTTCTACGATCTTGAGCAGGCTACTTAGGTTGTTTTTTTTAAATATAAATTAGTCGAGAAAACGGCGATTTGTTTAGTTCTAATCTAGCAGCTGGGGGCCGCCATGTTGAATTTTCGTCACTCTCGCAGAATCTCGCGATCTCACAGCATCTCGTCTGCCTGCCTACCTCTCGTCTGCCTGCCTCATTATCATTAGAGATCAAACCTCAGTTCTTTCCAAACAAACCGTGTAAGTTGTGTGACCTTGTTGGATGTAAACAATGTTAGACTTGTTAGCTAAATGATGACAAGGTAAAACATGGCAATATATCAATATGTTAAGCTAGTTAACAATAATTTGAATGTGGTTGCCTCTGTTACATTACTGCTAATTAGTTTATTCTTGGAATAAACCCAGTCCTCTTTCATTTCTGGGTAGAAGATGTGCTCACAATTGCTCTCCATGTATTTAAGTCTTTTGGTCCCAAAAGAGGAGAGTCAGGGAGGAGAAAAAAGAATAGGCTATCTATGGTATAAAAGTGGTTAAATTTACAACTATTTTTTACTCCTTCTCTTTCAAATTCTATCTCAGAATTTTGATTTTCAGATTTTTTAATGATTATTTCCATAACAAAGAGCAGAGTCAGGCAGGAGATGGACCAGAGGCGGTGGCCAGCAGTAATGTTGACCATGCAGGGTCTGCAGAGGTGAAAAAAATATATAAGTGGCTGAGAAAAAAATATGTATCTATGGGTAAAGTGATTTTGAGGTTAAATTCTACTGCAATTTTTACTCTTCCTAATGCTATTTCAGAATTTTTCTTACCACATTTTGTAGGGTCTTTACAGGTAAGGAGAGATTATAACTTCCTGAAAATAAGATATCTATTGCAGGGAGAAACCAGGCAGTACTGATCATTTCATGTTCAGTGTTTGGCACCTTTGGCTACTCGTCCAGTAGATGTTCAAGGGACGTTGTCAACTCAACTAGAGTTTGGCCACTAAAACTTTAGATTTTATAGTTTAAAGTTTTATACTTTATAGTTTAAAGAACTAGCCTAGTTGGTCCCCTGGTATTGTACTGTGGCTGTTAGGGATTATGTGGTTCTTTAGCCACTAAGGACGGTGCAATTGAATGTAAGAGAATGATAAATCGCTCAGAAAAATTTGTCCCCCTCACTTCTGAGATGGTGGTTACTAGGGATGAGCGAATACACCATTATTAGGGTCCGAGCACCGAGGGTGCGAAGGACAGGCGGTGCCAGGGCACCGACTGTCCAAGGCACCAGCGGTGCCAAGGACCCTATTGAAACCCTAGGTTTATTATTATTAGGGTCCGAGCACCGAGGGTGCGAAGGACAGGCGGTGCCAGGGCACCGACTGTCCAAGGCACCAGCGGTGCCAAGGACCCTATTGAAACCCTAGGGTTTATTAGGGTCCGAGCACCGAGGGTGCGAAGGACAGGCGGTGCCAGGGCACCGACTGTCCAAGGCACCAGCGGTGCCAAGGACCCTATTGAAACCCTAGGGTTTATTATTATTATTATTATTATTAGGGTCCGAGCACCGAGGGTGCGAAGGACAGGCGGTGCCAGGGCACCGACTGTCCAAGGCACCAGCGGTGCCAAGGACCCTATTGAAACCCTAGGGTTTATTAGGGTCCGAGCACCGAGGGTGCGAAGGACAGGCGGTGCCAGGGCACCGACTGTCCAAGGCACCAGCGGTGCCAAGGACCCTATTGAAACCCTAGGGTTTATTATTATTATTATTATTATTATTAGGGTCCGAGCACCGAGGGTGCGAAGGACAGGCGGTGCCAGGGCACCAACTGTCCAAGGCACCAGCGGTGCCAAGGACCCTATTGAAACCCTAGGGTTTATTATTATTATTATTATTATTATTATTATTATTAGGGTCCGAGCACCGAGGGTGCGAAGGACAGGCGGTGCCAGGGCACCGACTGTCCAAGGCACCAGCGGTGTCAAGGACCCTATTGAAACCCTAGGGTTTATTATTATTATTATTATTTTTTTATTTTTTTTTTTTATTTTTTTTTTTTTTTTCTCCCGTAAAGTAAATTGGCTTTTTGGCGGCCTTATCATACTCCAAAACACGTGAAATTTGGCATGCACATCAGGACTGGCGAAAAATTTGATATTTTATGGGAGTTGCGCATGTGCGTGGCAAAATGGCTCTATAGCGCCACCTGCAAACTTGAAAAAGTAGTCATTAGGCCAACTGCCACAATGTTTCATGTACAGCTACAATATTTGGTGGGCATATGCAGAACATCTGGACACACCAAAAAGTCAATTACAGCCACGCCCTAAACCCAACAGGAAGTCGGCCACCTTCAATTTGCTGTAAATTTTTCGAACTTAATCGCTCCTCGGGAAATGACTTGCCTTTTTGGCGGCCTTATCATGAACCAAAACGCGTGAAATTTGGCGTGCACATCAGGACTGGCGAAAAATTTGATATTTTATGGGAGTTGCGCATATGTGTGAAAAAATGGCTCTATAGCGCCACCTGCAAAATTGAAACAGTGGTCATTAGGCCAACTTCCACAATGTTTTATTTACAGCTACAATATTTGGTGGGCATATGCACCACATCAGGACACACCAAAAAGTCAATCACAGCCACACCCTAAACCCAACAGGAAGTCGGCCATCTTGAATTTGCTGTACATTTGTCAAAATTTATAGCTCCTAGTGGATAAGTCTGAGAGAACTGAAATTTGGCCAGTACATGCACCAGACCTTTCTGATGAAAAGTTATCAAAAACTCAACCAGAAGCCAAAAGGTGTGGCCATGGCGGAGCCTCAAACAACTGATCCTTCGCCATGAAACAGGAAGTGGTGTCTAATTCTTCTCAACATGCTCCAATCTGCCTGAAACTTTACATGTATGATGACAGTCCTGTCCTGATGTCATCCACATAGGGATATTCATTGACAGTCATAGCGCCACCTTGTGGTTTCAGGAAATAGACATCTTTTACACTTTCATGCCCTATTGTTACCCAGTTGATCATATTCACTTCAAATGCAGTGACAACAGCCTAAACACATTGATGATGCATCCCAGTGAAAATGGTGACTTGTCATCAAAGGGCGTGTCTGTGGCGGCCAAACCAATTTCGATGTTTCGCCATGAAAATTTAACGATTCATATCTCAGCTGAACAACATCCTATCTGCCTCAGACTTCACATGCTGGATACCAGGTCCAGTCTGAACACATCCACACTCATAAATTTTGAAAAAGTCATAGCGCCACCTGTTGGTAATAGTAAGTTTAAGGCCTTATATTTTCAGGTACAATGGCCCCAAACTTGGTGA
This sequence comes from Acanthochromis polyacanthus, assembly GCF_021347895.1. NCBI lineage: Eukaryota > Metazoa > Chordata > Actinopteri > Pomacentridae > Acanthochromis > Acanthochromis polyacanthus. The sequence continues at coordinate 19,713,679 of NC_067123.1, forward strand.
TATCATGCTGGAAATTGGTCAGTCGAGTCTTCACCTCTTGACAATCACACACTGTGAAGGGTGTGACATTTCATGTAACGCTGTTGCCGTAGCAACCAAATATCGCCATGAAAAACAAAGCCCTTTCCGACAGGTTAGGAATACTCCAATGCTCACAAAAATTACCACACACATCACCATTGACCCAAGGAACAACACTGTATGCATCTCGGCACTGCACATGCTATAGCGCCCCCTACAGTATTTTTAACAAACAGCCCCCCCAGCACGTTTCACCTACATCCATGAAATTTGGGAGGCTTATAGAGCACATCAGGACGCACAAAAAAGCCTCTTGGAGCCATGTCCTAAACCCAACAGGAAGTCGGCCATCTTGGATTAATTGTGAGATTTTTGATGATTTTTCTCATTTTTGAGAGTTAATACCTCCTAGGGGATAATTCCAGGAGACCTGAAATTTTGTCAGTCCACACAGCAGGACTTGGTTTGGAAAAGTTATCAAAAGTTTAACCAGAAGCCAAATGGCGTGGCCATGGCGACCATCAGCGTTTTGATGCTTCGCCATGAAACATCAACTGCTGTATAACTCTCCTCTGCATGCTCCAATCTGCCTCAAACTTTCCATGTGTGATCACAATCCAATCCTGATCACATCTACAGGCCAACAGACACTCTCAGTCGCAGCGCCACCTGATGGAGGGACAGTAAATGCTTGCTGTATAACTGGCCTCTACATGATCAAATCAGCCTGAAACTTTTCATGAGTGATCAGAGTCCAACCCTCATCACATCCACTGTGTGAAATACACTCTGAGTTACAGCGCCACCTGGTGGATAGACAGGAAATGCTCTATAACTGCTCTGAACATGCTACAGTCTGGCTGAAATTTTAAATGTATGATTGGACTCTGGTCCAGATGCGATTCAGAGGCCGACATACACTCTCAGTCACAGCGCCACCTGGTGGACGTGCGTGGATTCACGACCAGCGTGGATGCGAGGACCCGTCCATCGCTGCTTGCAGCTTTAATCTGTATCTGTATCTGTATCTGTTCACTCACCTACATTATCTGTATCCGTATCCGTATCCGGAGGGGGCGGGGTCAAACCCGGAAGTGGGCGTGGTTTAAACCGGAAGTTTGTCTATTTTAACCAGAAATATATGGATTTTATTGGTACATTATTTTTAGTCAAACATTTGTGTGGATTGCTCATAAGTTGCTGCATTTATTGTTTATTTCAAAACTTCAGAACAAACTCCAAATTTAGATTCAAATCAATGTTTAAATCACAAAAGTAAAAGAACAATTTACAGAACATAATTTGTTTAAACACAACATAAATAACTATAAGTGTATCAATGTTTACAACATCCTCAGAATTAAGATTCATAAATTTTTATCACAAATGTAAAGGAACTATTTACAGAACAAGTTTATGGTAAAACTCACAATATGAACATTCTTAAGTGTTTGAAATAATGTTTACATAACATATTTAGAACTGATTTTTTTTCCTTTTTTTCTTTTTATATATATATATATATATATATATATATACATCTAATTCCAACCATAAATCTTTTTTAAATGTTAAGTAGTAGTATGAATGGACGTTTACACAACACCTTCAGAATCAGAAGTCAAACTAAATGTTTCAGATCACAATAGTAAAGTAATAATAATAAATATTTACAGAACAAGTTTACATATACTTGAACAGAACATTTTTCAAGTGCTTAGTGAATATTTGCAAAATAGGTAAAAAATAGGTATTATTTACTGAACAACTTTTCCCCCCTTGTTTTTAATTTTTGATTTTTTTTTTTTTGTTGTTGTCATACCATGACATTATTTATTAAATATTTTTAATGAATGAACAAATATTACAAAGCAAACAGTAAGTGGTTATTTTTGTATACAAGAGCTGCCATATTCAACACAACTTTCTTTAAAGAAAAAAAAAACAGTTTTTGTGTTTTCCTGTGTGACAGTGAATGTGTGAGAGGGAAAGTGTTCTCTCTACTGACCAAATAGTCCTATGCTGCTTTTTAGATCTTCATTTACTTTAATGAAGACCAGTTGTTCCACGTGGACAGGGTCGAGGTTTGCTCGCTGTGGACTAACCACATTTCCAGCTGTGCTAAAAACACGCTCTGACTGGACACTAGTAGGTGGACAACTGAGAAGGTGCAGTGCAAACCTTGTCAGACTTGGCCAACATTGGAGCTTGCCTGACCAGTATTTTACTGGGTCATCAGTAAGGGTGATCTCTCCATCTGCCAGGTAGGCATCCACATCACCTGATGGCAAATGTTGTGTCCTCATCGGAGTAGCTGACTTCTTTCTCTGAAGGAAGGACAGGACTGAAGTGCTGCTGCTAGTTGTAGGTCTCTCTCTCTCCTCTTCATTTCTTGCAGGTGCAGCTACAGGATCACAGAGCTCCATCCTCTGGCATAATGTTCTCTTGAGTGCATTCACATCAACACTGCTTGGAAAACAGCTGGCTTTGTATCGAGGGTCAAGGAGAGTCGCGAGCAGAAATGTAGAGTTTGCAAAAATGGGTTCGAAACGCCATTGCAGTTCTTTGCTCAAATTGGCTGCAAGTTTCCTTGCTGCTGCTCCTAACTTCTCCACAGACTCAGCTGCACCATCCTGGTCATGCTGCCCTGGGGCAACCAGATCTTCATCATCAGCCATGACACGGGCAGAGGCACTCTCGGATTCCTCACCAGCTGCACATGGCTCACTCAAATGATGTGACTTCATGATGGAGCACAAGCCATGCAGCAGAGGAATAACCTCAGAGATGGATGCACTGTGCTTTGAGAGTGCTTGTGTTACCTCCTCAAAAGGACTCAGAACAGTGAGCATATCTGATGCCAACCTCCACTCATTTGGGTAGATGACTGTTGGAGCTCTACCCATGTTAGACTCCTGTGTCATAATCTGAATAGCATTGCGCTGCTCTACCAGCCGCTGGAGCATATAAAATGTATAGTTCCACCTGGTTTTTACATCAGTTATGAGAGTGTGCTGGGGGAGGTTAAACTGTGTTTGCAGCTCATGAAGTCTGTTGTTGGCTTTGCTTGAGCGATGAATATAGCCAGAAATGCTTCTGGCTTTGGACAGAAGGGATGTCACTGTCCTGTCCTGCTCTAACGCCTTGCACACCACCAAGTGAAGTGTATGAGACACACAACGAATATGCCCAAATTCACTCAAAGCCTTCACCATGTTGGCTGCATTGTCCGATACAACAAACTTCACATTTATAGGCTGTCCAAGAAACTCTGCCCACTCATTAATTTTGTCTTTGAGGCAGCAAAGAATGTTGTTTGCTGTGTGCTCAATGTCCAGCACACCAACATTTAGCAGCCCTGCTTTCCTCTGCACTGATGAATCCTCCACATGTTCACACCAGTGCCCAGTTATACAGAGGTATACATGGGCATTGTGGTTGCTCGTCCAGAGATCGGTTGTGAGGCTGATAACACCTCCATCAGCAGCCTTGAGTGACTGGGCAAGTTCCCCTCTCATTGACTGATACAACTCAGGCACAACAGTTCTACTGAAATGGTGTCTTGATGGGATTTTATACCTGGGCTCTAAATATGCAACAAGGGATTTGAAACCTCTCCTCTCCACTGCAGAGTAAGGCTCAAGATCAAGGCAGATCATTTTACCAATCAACTCTGTAATTTGTTTTGATCGGGGATGATTTGCAGCGAAAGGCTGCTTTGCTGAAAATGCAGCGAGTATTGGTGAGGATGACGGAGCAGAGCCTTTAGCAGCTCCTATCTGAACACCAGAGCCTTGAGAAGTGGAGGACGTGGCTGCTTCCCCTGGCTTTTTTATGTGATGAGCATGAAACAGATGATTATGCATGGATGTTGTATTGTAATGTTTTGGGTCTGGCCCTCTGCTTATTTTGTTCTTGCAAAGCTTGCAAATGACTTTGGAATTATCATTTTCAAAAACAGTGAAATAACCCCATACTGCTGAGGTCTTTCTAACTTTTGGTGGAGGAGATCCATCACCAGATGCATTGGCAGTTCCAGTTGGGGCAGTATGGGTGCTCCCACTGCTTCTACTGCGAGTGACAGTGCTATTGCCCTGTTCACAACAAGCTGAAGTACCCTCTGTGTCACTCATTGTATAGTACAAGAGGGCTCGACACTGGCTTTTTATCTGTTCTCCAATATGTGTAAAGGGTTTGAAGATGGCTTATTTTGTCAATGATCTGGGTGAATTTGGTGATTTATGCACACCTCATTGCAAACGGGGAAATGTCAGTTCAGTTGTGTATGTTGTATAATACTGTCGTCCTCACAAAAGCACCGCGTCAAAGTTTTCCAACTCGAGCGCGCCCCGGGACACGCACAACACACACACAACACACACACCGGAGAGAAAGCCTCCACTCGTGACACTGCTCTGGTTAAATGCACCACTTACGTTAGAAAATAACTTCACCGGGTATCTTTAAATAATAGCCCTGACTAACCGAAATGGCAGCGCGATAGGGGAAAAAGCAGAGAGGGGAGAAAAAGGTGCAATAAAGTGACCGACGCGAGCCATTTACTACTCAGCCTTGTCAAATAATGCACCTTGTATGCATTCCAACATCCAACAGACACCATACAAAGCGAAAACAGAGGCAAACTGAAGAAAACTGAGCACCAAATAAAGCGTACGCGAGCAAAAGTGGAGTGAAGGAAGCGCGGAGACGGTGAGTCACACTGCAGCTCCTCTCCCGACAGTGCTGTGAGCAGAATGAGCCCATGGGTGATGTGAGCCCCGGTGAGGGAGTGGCGCTGCATGTGACTGACCAATCACAGAGCTTAGAAAGTAAGGTGAAGCAGCGAGTTTTCCAAATATGGAGTAACACTTCATTCATTACGATCACGGATAGTGGCGTCCTTTATCCGGACTATACTCGTAATCGGAAAACAGGCATTATCCGTAACGAGTATCCGTTTTAACCGGATATCCGGCCCATCCCTAGTGGTTACGCCCATGCACCAATACTTTTATTCGCAGTTGTCGCAAAATCAAAATGTCGCAAAATGAGGTTTAAATTTAAGCTTGGTGAAGCACTGTAGGTACATTTCATTCAGTCACATTTGTTGTCATTTTCTTTCTTTTTCCCAGCTGGAACCAGCAGCCAGACCACTGAAAATACAGTAATGGACAAAGCTCAGACAGCCTTACACATACTTGTAAGCCTTAAACATGTGATGTGGTCATTGATCAAGCTGTAATACATTAATGACATTAATTAAAATGTATTGTTTTTTCTACCGACAACAGCAAAACCGAAAGACGTCTCAACTAGATCGTCGGCAATAAGTTCCTCATCAGAGGACGAAAGGAAGAAGAAGAAGCCCAAGAAAAAGAAGAAGAAGAAGCAGAAAGCAAAAAAGAAAAGGTCTAAAAAGTAGATTATCTATGTGAATGAACAAATATTGTTTATAGTTCTAATTTTTAGTGGAGTTTGTGTGGCATTTTTGTTTTGGGGAATTGGGCACAATTATGTTTTTGTGAATTTTAGCGGTACTTTTGTATATAGTAGTTGAATATTATTTATATAGTGGTTTAGCTTATGTAGTACTTTCCTATAGTTAGTTTAAATAAATAGAATATTTTTTCTTATAAGTAAGAGTTATCAATAATGCATAATGTTTTTATTATTTTGCTCTGGTTTGTGAATTGGTTATTTTCACACTCGGAAGTCGGTAAAGCGACCTCAAACGGAATAAAAACCTCTGATTGGCTGGGCGGGCAAAGCGTCTCCCTGACTGGCCGAAAAGTCTGTCAATCTCAGAGCATAGAATTTATACACAGATCGGATCGTTTTGTAGTTTTGCACCAAATATCTCAGCGGGACCGGAAGTACGATTTCTGATTTGCACCTGGAGATTTCGGATTTGCACCTGGAGATTTTGGATTTGCACCTGTAGAAAACAGAGAATGTGTGACTCGTGGGGAGGATTCGAGTGGTTGTAAGTAGCAATTTGTGTATTTTGGTGGTAAATTATTTCACATACTTATTGCACAAGTTCACATTCAGATTTGCACATATTCAAATTCTCACCTCAACTTCACTTCGTACAATACAGGTGCACAAGTATGTTTTGCACTTAGTGTGCTGCAACAATAGGTGCAAAATGTGAGCGTGTCAGTGTTGAAATATGTGACTTGTCGAGAAGGATTTGTACACCTGTAAATATGATTTGTGCACCTGTAAATATGATTTGTGCACCTGTAAATGTGATTTGTGCACCTGTAATTATGATTTGTGAATGTGTATTTTTGTGTTGTATTTGTGGGAAGAAAAAAATCGACACATACAAAAAATTATTTTACAAGTACACAACTCATAGAGCGTGGGAAATCAGATTTGCTGATACACATACAAATTCAATGTACACATACAAATTCAATGTACACAACTACAAATTCGATGTTACAGGTGCTCAAACATTTTGCACCTGAAATACCTCCATAGATTTCCAGCAGGGGCGAGTCTAGGATCAGAGGTTTAGGGGTGCTGAGCACCCAGAGGTGCCCAGCCAGGCAAGATAAATTTCTTCATCGTTTTGTATGTTTTAATGCAGTTTCACTCCCACATTTGTGAAAGAAAAGCATAACACTTTTTGAAAAGGTCTGTGACTAAACCATCCAATCTGATAAAGTTTATTTAAATGCTGAATCACCGCAAAGGAGGAATGCACTGGAATCTTAAAAGAAACATATCGTCGTCCTAATTTCTGGGAAAAGACGACTCATTTAGATACAGCAGCTCCTCAACATACACATAAACAGCATGTATGTTTCTGGAGTAAACCAGCCCCCTATACCAAGCACCAAAAAAACAAAACAAAAATGGACCGAGGACTTATTTTTTGACTTTTATTTGAAATGTGATGCACAGCATTTCTTTCCCTGGTCTGCACGCTCTCATCTCCCAGAGTCTCTCCTTGTTCTCTTCCTTTTATAGTGAAATTAAACAAATAGAAAATTAGGAAAATGTAATGAAGAAGTTCTGTTTAGAATGAAGTCCACTGATATCTGTTAAGTGTGCTTCTGGAAAGCATTTAATGTGGGGAGAACACATAACCTCCATGACATACGTATATGAAAAATTATATTGTGAATGAATGTTTTTCTTTGTCATCTTAACAGTTGTTGTTTTGCTTGCCACTATTCTCTGTTTGTTTTCTTACCTGCTTCTTCCTGACTTTGCACTCTCTCCTCTTCTTTTTCATCTCTTCCTCTTTGCACTGACAATCATACACAAATAGGTTGTATTCATCCATCCATCCATCCTCTATACACCGCTTTATCCTCATTAGGGTCGCGGGGGGAGCTGGAGCCTATCCCAGCTGACTCGGGCGAAGGCAGGGGACACCCAGGACAGGTCGCCAGTCTGTCGCAGGGCTACATACACAGACGAACACTCACACTCACATTCACACCTACGGGCAATTTAGAGTACTCAATTAACCTCAGCATATTTTTGGACTGTGGGAGGAAGCCGGAGTACCCGGAGAAAACCCACGCATGCTCAAGGAGAACATGCAAACTCCATGCAGAAAGATCCCAGGCCCACCCCGGGATTCGAACCAGGGATCTTCTTGCTGCAAGGCGAAAGTGCTAACCACTACGCCACTGAGCAGCCCAGGTTGTATTCAGCTAGAGGAAAAATTATATAAATATGAAAAAATACCAATAAAAATACAAATAAAGAACATCCTCTCTCTCTCTCTCTTCGTAATGTCAATCTAAAGGCAAATAACCAAACAATGTGTTTTATATCTGATAACAGATATAAACACTGATACATTGATCCAACTTACAACATTACTCTTGATAGATAAACCATTTGATCTTACACTCTTACCTGAACCTGGCTCTTTTCTTCAAAAAAAACAATCTTATGTCCATGATGAGGCTGTCTGTCTGCACACACACACAATAGGAGTTATAATGTTAATGGGCATCCGGTCAATTAGCTAGTCAGTAGCACCTTGGCTTTAATATTAATTCATGCACTGACACAACAGCTAGCTTCTCTCAGTCCAATTCAAACAGACACTGACCACCTGTAACGTTTGCTAGCTAGAAAAAACGTAAGCTAACTCATACCTAACAACATAAACAGTAACCTTTGATTAAATGCAGCAAAAATGAGGACTGGTAATGATAATAATGTGTTGGTACTGAGTGGTAGAAGTTCAAACCAGGTACTCACACCACTACGGCACATTACCTTCTGTGGGGCAGCGCTTAGCTCTGCAAGTAGCGGCTCAGAGCCCGAGTTGGGAAAGTTGAGCAGGATCAAACCATTTTGAGGCAAGATGGGGGGAGGGGGGTGCTGTATTTTTGTTGTTAAAACATGACGTATCACCCAAGTACTGTATGGTTTTTTACACTTTTCTGGTTTGTTAAAAAAAAAAGGACATGCGATACAAAAAATAAAAATAAAAATCTTTTCAATTTTAGGGGTGCTGGGATTCAATTTGGGGGTGGTGAAGCACCCCCAAAAATGGGCTAGAAAAGCCTATTTCCAAGGTGACATCACTATACGGAAGTCATCAAAACTATGAAGCAAGATATGTGGAATTATATAGCAAACAAACAACTTTGAAAAACTCTAAATATGTTTTATATATTAGATACCTCAAAGTGGCCACGCTTTGCTTTGATGACAGCTTTGCACACTCTTGGCATTCTCTCAATAAGCTTCATGAGGTAGTCACCTGAAATGGTTTTTACTTCACAGATCTGCCTGGTCAAGGTTAATTTGTGGAATTGCTTGCTTTCTTAATGGGACCCCCAGTTGTGTTCTGCAGAAGTCAGGGTTAGGGTTAGGGTTAGAAGATGCATTGCAAGACGTTATCGTTATCCCAAAATTCCCCGTGCAGGTTGCTACGGAAGCTCCCGTAGACCAAAAAGTCTGCTGCGCCATCAAGCCAGTCCGAATGGAGACAGGTTTGTGTTCTCACCAGGAGCGAACCGAACTGGAGTTCACATAGAAGCGGACCGAGACCACCTTCGAGAGGTGGTCTCGGTCCGGTTCTTTAGTCCGCACCAAAAACATCTGGTCTGCTTTCACACCAGCCCAAATGAACTGTACTTGCTGCTGTTGTGGACTTCCAGCCCGATCTCACGAGGATTCGTGAAACTGTCACGTAAATTTTTGTTTCGCTTTCGTGCGCACCAACACAATTTCGTCATGTTTTTCGGGCCGCTCACCACGAAATGCACACCAATGTATTGTAAACGGTGGACTTTTCGTGCCACTCAGAACATATTTCAAACGAATGGGTATATTATATTTTTAATGTAAAACCGTGGCGAATCCAACGCTATATTTTGCATGACATCGTCCCTAACCATAACCCAAACCATAACCTAACCATAACCTAACCATAACCCTAACCATAACCCGGTGGTACACTTACCAATTTGCATAGGAATTTAAAGAATGTCTGACGGCCGCAAACGCGATCACACAAGCAGTATACGCCGATGGACAGCTTAGATCGCCATGAATCCACCGGTATAAACCACTTTCAGATGTGATTACCACAACGGGTTTCGTTGTGAGCAACACGAAAAACATTTCGTGGTGAGCGGCACAAAAAACATGACGAAATCGTGTTGGTGCGCACAAAACCGAAACAAAAATTTACGTGACAGTTTCACGAATCCCCGTGAGACCGGGTTGGGACTCCAGTCCGCTTTCAGCGGACCAAAAGGCGTATGTGTGAAAGCACCCTAAGTAGGCAGCCTGATAAGGATCACTGTATATGCAAGTTGAAGTAAAATCCGTCGAAATATCCTACTCTTCATCCTCATCATTTGTTTCTTGCATCTTTCCCTACAGACACCAGGCTTTGCTGTAGGGCACTGGAGCTAAACTGCTCCGTCTGAATCAGCTGTCATGCCACAGCTACCTGGAACCAGTGCTTGGTCCTGGTCATGGATGACAAACTAAGTCTGTTCCCAGAAGGAGTGTTAATGAAATTTCTTTGGTGGGATGAACAAAAAAGGTATTTGTTCACTCCTGATGGATGATGATGCAATCGCAACGATTGGTGGATTTGTCGGCGTGGCTTAGTGAACTCAGCCATCTGTCTGCCCAGCGTAGCACAGCCCATTCTTCATACACACGCAATGACAACATTTTATTAGGTGATAAGCTTTTCGCAGCGTTTGACTGGAGATTTCCTGCAGAGAGGCATGGAGCGCTCATGCTGGTCAGATTAGTTTCTGAGTGGGTTTAGATTCATGCATCACACACAAATTGTCCCCAGACGATCCAGTTGCATATTTTTGAGACGTCATAGACACCGGACCAGGACGTTAACCTACATAATTCATTGTTTTCAAGAAGCTGATTTATATAAAAATGATACAACACTGATTTCCATGTGATTTCGGGTAAAATGAAGGAGGAACCATGAACACAGATCACCTGTACAGCATTTTATTAGGTCACCCTGTCATTCCTTAAACATTTGGAGTTGATAGTAGAAACTGATCAATGTGTCTGACAATACTTTATTAAATCAGTGTCTTTCTGTTTCCGCCTTGACAGACTGAAGGCTGGACTGCTGGAAACCGCTCATCTTGACTGCTCCTATGCTTGTCTGGTTTCCAGGGAAGGTCCAGTCTATCTATAAATGGCCTTTTGTTCTCCGGCTGCACCTTCACCCCACTCCTGTGAACGTGTTATTTCAGGCACACCTGAAGAGACTTGCGTCAATTTTGCTCAAGCTTTTACTCGGACAATGAACTTGTAACAACGGTCAAACCTGTAGTGGCAGGTTTTCTTCTTTCATCCTTCCTGGTGTGGTGTGTGTGGTATTTGAGCAGGTGATGCCAATCCGAAATCACCAGACGAGATTCACATGCAATTGGGCGTGATCGGCTGCAGCTGCCTTCCTCCTCTGAAAAAAGCCAGACACAGAGCACTACTAGATGCTGGATTGCTGAACAACCGCAGTCAGTTTACTGATCCCTGTTCTGGCCATGTCTTTTGTATGTACCTCAGCTACACACGTGGACAAAATTGTTGGTACCCCTCAGTTAAAGAAGGAAAAACCCACAATTCTCACTGAAATCACTTGAAACTCACAAAAGCAACAATAAATAAAAATTTATTGAAAATTAAATAATCAAAAACAGCCATTACTTTTGAATTGTTGATTAACATAATTATTTAAAAAAACAAACTAATGAAACAGGCCTGGACAAAAATGATGGTACCTCTATAAAAGATTGAAAACTATTTGACCAGAGTGACATGATTAACTCAGGTGTGTCATTTAATTGACATCACAGGTGTTTCCAAACTCATAATCAGTCAGTCTGCCTATTTAAAGGGAGACAAGTAGCCACCCTGCTGTTTGGTGAAAAGGTGTGTACCACACTGAACATGGACAACAGAAAGCGAAGGAGAGAATTGTCCCAGGACATCCGAAAAAAAACTATAGACAAACATCTTAAAGGTAAAGGCTATAAGACCATCTCTAAACAGCTTGAAGTTCCTGTGACAACAGTGGCTCATATTATTCAGAAGTTCAAGACCCACGGGACAGTAGCCAACCTCCCTGGACGTGGCCACAAGAGGAAAATTGATGACAAATTGAAGAGACGGATCATTCGAATTGTATCCAAAGAGCCCAGAGCAACCTCCAAAGAAATTAAAGGTGAACTCCAAGGCCAAGGTACATCAGTGTCAGATCGCACCATTCGTCGTTGTTTGAGCCAAAGTGGACTTCATGGGAGACGACCAAGGAGGACACCACTGCTGAAAAAAACTCATAAAAAAGCCAGACTGGAATTTGCAAAAATGCATGTTGACAAGCCACAAAGCTTCTGGGAGAATGTCCTTTGGACAGATGAGACCAAACTGGAGCTTTTTGGTAAGGCACATCAACTCTATGTTCATAGACTCAAAAACCAAGCATACGAAGAAAAGAACACTGTCCCTACGGTGAAACATGGAGGAGGCTCAGTAATGTTTTGGGGCTGCTTTGCTGCATCTGGCACAGGGTGTCTTGAAAGTGTGCAAGGTACGATGAAATGTGAAGACTATCAAGGCATTCTGGAGAGAAATGTGCTGCCTAGTGTCAGAAAGCTTGGTCTCAGTCGCAGGTCATGGGTCTTCCAACAGGACAACGATCCAAAACACACAGCCAAAAACACCCAAGAATGGCTGAGAGAAAAGCGTTGGACTATTCTAAAGTGGCCTTCTATGAGCCCAGATCTGAATCCCATTGAACATATGTGGAAGGAGCTGAAACATGCCATTTGGAGAAGACACCCATCAAACCTGAGACAACTGGAGCTGTTTGCTCATGAGGAGTGGGCCAAAATACCTGTTGACAGCTGCAGAACGCTCATTGACAAATACAGAAATCGTTTAATTGCAGTGATTGCCTCAAAAGGTTGTGCAACAAAATATTAAGTTATGGGTACCATCATTTTTGTCCAGCCCTATTTCATTAGTTTGTTTTTTTAAATAATTATGTTAATCAACAATTCAAAAGTGATGGCTGATTTTGATTATCTAATTTTCAATAAATTTTTATTTATTGTTACTTTTGTGAGTTTGAAGTGATTTCAGTGAGAATTGTGGGTTTTTCCTTCTTTAACTGAGGGGTACCAACAATTTTGTCCACGTGTGTAACTGCTGTTTTTTGTGCTCTACTTTTGAATCATCCATTTGCTCGTAAATGCTTCACCTGGATTCTCTGTTCTCCACTGTCAGTCTGGACCCTCTTGAGTCACCACCAGAAAATCACCACCGGCTTCAGTGCCTGCCTCACCTCTGTCATTCACCACTCCACACACCACCTCTATCTGCATCGTCCTTCTCTGCTTCCCCTCGTGCCTGTAGTCAGCGAAGTTCCATGCTCACTCCGAGTCCAGCCACAGTTTAGTCGTGTCGGTCTGTAGGTGTATGTCCTTGTGAGTGTTTAAATCCAGTGTCCTGTTCTGCTGTTTTGACATCGAGTAATATTCCTGGTAATTAGTATTCTCCTTTATAATTTTTGTAACTCGGTTCAACCTACTACCCAGGTCAGTTGTTCTCTTTCTTTGTTTTGAGACTAAGGGTGAGGTGTACCAGTTTTTCCCCCATCAGTCCCACTGGGGTCTCCGTTAGCTTCACTTGCAGCAACTGCTTCTCAGTTCCACAAGTTTTAACTAATACTTCCAGATGTAGTTTTTTTTTCTGGTGATTTTTGTACATTTATGTTTTACTCCAAATGTCTGTCTGCTGTGTCCCTATACCAGTATTATAACAGAACTAATAGAATCAAGCGGCCAAAAGTCACTGTGACTTCATGCATGTTTTTGGCTGTACCTGCAGAATTCATACGTTAATTAGACACACTTGTCTACCAGGATAAAATGACAAAGTGAAAGCATTTTATATCAAAAAGGTCAACATTAGAATTCATTGTGACCACATCATGTTCTGCAAAAACACTTTTCTGGCCATTATACAACACCAAAACTTATCAACAGAAGAGGAGAATATGATCATGTTAATCATTTTCTGCCTGCATGGTGATATTATTGTAATCATGAATTATCTGGATTTTCTTTCCAACGTACTTCAGTATTGCAGCCTCTGCTTGCCTAAATTCTGCTATTTCCTGCAGTGAGGCTTTTAAGCTACATTCCATGTCAAAGCAATTACAAACACCTGTAACTAGTTGGTTTAACTTACACTAAATCAGTAGATGAAACTCCATCATAGTTTCTGTTAAGGTTTGACTGCTGTCTCAGCAGGTAAACTGTCATATCAGACACTCAAGGGCAGAGATTTGGATGTTTTGATTCTTCCTTTTCCCTCTGTCTACCTGATCTACAGGATGCATTTAAAACAGAGCCCTGTGAAGGCCTGGTCATTTTTCTTTGCAAGTGCATCAGTTTGGCTGCCATATTACTTTTATAGTTTTGTATTGTGTTTGGAGGATTGGAGAGTTCCTCAGTTTGATTACATTTGGTGTGCAATTAATCTTTCCACTGGAATCTAATGTCACACATAATCAACTCTGAGCAGGTGCAGATAGAAGGCCTAAGGGCAGCCGAGGTGTTCACATCTGAGACAGGACTGGTTGACCTGCTTGTACAAACCCAATTCCAATGAAGTTGGGACGTTGTCCATCCATCCATCCATCCATCCATCCTCTATACACCGCTTTATCCTCACTAGGGTCGTGGGGGGTGCTGGAGCCTATCCCAGCTGACTCGGGTGAAGGCAGGGGACACCCAGGACAGGTCGCCAGTCTGTCACAGGGCTACATATATACAGACAGACAATCACACACACATTCACACCTACGGGCAATTTAGAGTACTCAATTAACCTCAGCATATTTTTGGACTGTGGGAGGAAGCCGGAGTACCCGGAGAAAACCCATGCGTGCACAGGGAGAACATGCAAACTCCATGCAGAAATATCCCAGTCCCAGGCCGGGATTTGAACCGGGGATCTTCTTTCTGCAAGGCGAAAATGCTAACCACTCCCACACTGTGCAGCCCCAAGTCAAGATATGTTTTATATATTATATTTTGCAGCCCATACCGGGAAATCAACCTACAAAATTCTGATTGTCGGAATATGACTTGGAAAACTTTTCAAATCAATACCGAGTGTGACTATGCTTTCTTTTTAAACACCACAAGCTGCTTTCTGTACACATGCACTCAGTTTTTCAAGGTGCTTGGTCAGTATGGTGTTTCTGCCACAGTTCTCTTGTGAACTGAAGCTGTTTCAGTGTCTCCTGTCTCGTCATGAAACCCAAGTCTGATGAACATGATGGGGCCATACCGGTCATAGCAGGACACTGGGCTTTACTTGCCACTGATTATAGTACTATGAGTCAAGCTGGACAGTTAGGTTTGGTGTCACGGTGGTTAATGTATTACTGACACCAAGCAAAAACCTTGATGGAATATCATGCATAAAGGCCTCTACACACTGTGCGATTTTAACAGTTTTACAAGTTCACAGCGTGCTACACTGTACAACAGGAATCTAATAATCTTTGGCCGCAACATAAAATTTGCTCTGTGCAGACTGCATGATGAAAATGCAAGTTGAATCTCAGCCTATGATGTACGTGAGTCCACAAGAATAAAATATCATGTTTGTTTCTTTTGCTTTATTGTCATGAGATCAAAAGTACAGTTATGAAATGTGAAGCTCTCTTTTAATCAAATTGCTGTTTTTGCCAAAACTATCAGCACATCCCCAACCATAACAAGCTATTTTTGTAGCATTACCAAAACAAAGCTTAGCTATAGCACCAGCAGATGATAAAATTCACATCGATGAGCTACAACATCACAACCACTGACAAATGAAGTACATAACATTGATCATCTCATCACAATGCAATGTTCTGCTGGAAAACCTTGGATCCTGGCAATCATGTGGATTCTACTTTGTCCAGTACTTACTGTGAAGCTCTTTGAATGTGAGAATGATTATTCACAACATGCTCAAGTTCATGTATTCATGTAGAATATTTATCATATGACTTATGTCAGTTTTTGACTGATCAAAATGATGTAATTTTTAATGTCATGTCCATGTGGAATTTACAACAGCACCTGCTAACAATTCAGGCAAGTTGATACTGCTCAGATTTTTTTTAAATATTATTTTTAGCCTGAGGTGCATTTATATGATGTTCAAAACTCAAAGAAGTTCAAGTCATGGATTAGGGTCAAGGTTGCCTGAGGTGTAGTGTGACTCTACTGCACACATTCAATATCTGATCTTCCAGTTATTACAAAAAGTGAAAGAGCACCCTCTGTGTATCACCATACATGATGACATTGTCAGAGGTCTAATTTTAGGCTGTTATGCACTACAGAGAAAGTCAAAGATTAGATTACAGGATTGTCACAACATGGAAAATACATAAATCTGCCCCTCTATGATGTGCATAAGGAAACAAGTTTTTTTTTTGTTGTTTGTTTTTTTAACATTCCATTTGAGTCACTTGTCCCTTTTCTCTCCACTGGCTGGTTTCTGGTTATTCAAGTCAGTTAATGGTTGATCAGTTAAGAACTTTACAGCATGAAACCTGCATGAACTTTCACTGAACACATCTTTGTTAGTAAAATCTTGACTTTTCCTGAGCAATCTGACCTTTTGACAAAGACTGCAGACGGTAATGGAGAAATGTGGAACTGAACATTTGCTGTTCTTAGTGTGTTTCAGGAAAAAATAAATCTATTTTATTGACATAACATTTTAATGTACTTCCAGAGCACTGTTTTCAGAAGAAAGAGCTATGTTTAGACAATCTTGCAATTGAGCTTAATTCCATTTTTGTTTTCATTTATTTGTGCAGACAGAACATTTCCACAGAGGTCATATCACACAAGTTAAATACAGTGCCTTTGTTTTTAGTTATCATACAAGTCACCTTTTGTTATAATTCAGTTCACCACTACCATGACCCCGACCTCCTCCCGTTTTAAAAAAATTTTCACTTACACATTGATTCTATAATTTCATTTACAGACGCTGATTTCCAAAGCAACGTACATCTGAGAGTAGATACAACACAAGCAAAGATCTTGTCAGGAGAAAACAACTTGGACAATCATTAAAGAAGATAATAAAAAGAAAATATTTGTATTTTTTTTCTCTGTAATAGAGAGGAACAACACAAACAATAAAAGCACATGGAAAAATTTTAGCGCAGCAGCTTAGCACATGTGCCTTTCTTTGTACAGGATTGACAGTAATATTCGTTCATTTCACCGAATCAGTTCCTATAGTCTCAATAGAATCAGTTGTATCTTTAACTTTAAATGATAAAAGATCAGTGCCCTGTAAAAAAATGGATTTTTTGTTCCTCAGCCAACTGCTGGATAATGTGATACTCATGCTGTCCAGGATGCTGTCCAGTTCGTAACTTTTTATTTTTAAGCTTCTCCCAGTAATGGCTCCAGTTTCCATCACTGTCTGCACCAAAACCAAACACACGGACCTTGGAACACAAAAATGAACATACAATAACTAACAAATCTGCTGCATTATGTAGGACACACCTATTTTATGAATATTTAACATTTCACTTCTGTAATCAAACTACACATACAACAGTGACGTGGATGAGTCATAGCATTCATATGAAACTGCCTATCAAGCAGCCTATCATCTTGAATAAGAATAGGCAGTCAGATAAGCCTCATGTCGGTCACATCAGGAAGACGATCACAAACATATCTTGTTGCTTATTTTTGAGCACTTATACAGAAACTGACAACTTTGTAGACTTCACAATGAAGAGAAATTAGAAATGAACTTACCTGATCACAGATGTGCAGCGCAAGAACCAAAGCCATAAAGCCAGTGGATGGATACTCGCCCTTTTTATCCAGCCAGATGTCATGAACATACCTCATGAAGGCTGGATTGACCACCATTACCTGTTAGGAATCTGAATTAATGTTTCAACTTATTTTTTTATCTATCATTACTTTTGCAGACAGCTCACTGCTGAATGCAGTGAACATAATACTCACCAAATCCTTGTTAGCTTGAACCTTGGATTTTACTGCCGCATATGATCTAGAAACAGCATGAAATGACAAAATCAAATGAACTACTTGATAGACTAATGTTGTGAGCAATCCAAAAGAAAGCTAAAAACTCACAATATGAAAACACACCTCAGGAGACATTTGAAGTAGGTTACGAGATTTCACTTCATTCATTAACTCTATGAACCCTTGGCAATTTTCTTGGTGATTTCAGTATCTTTATGTTTAAGGTTGTGTTGTGTTGTCTGTTTTTCTGTTTCATTTTATTTATTTTTCCCTGAATAACCTTGTCTATCCAAATCTTCCATGATCTCATATGATAATGCAGTTGCAGCTTTTGGTGTAGAAGCCTTTGTATGAACAATAGAAATCATATTTACAATGAAATGGTTATGTTTTCACATGTAGTAGTAAGCCTTGAGGAATATGAAACTAAATGTCGGCCGTCAACTTCAGAAAAGTGGAGTGGGGTCTTGATGATTTGCTTTCATTCATTAATGCCTGTTTGTTAGATTACACTGAACACATCTTCATAGAAATGGGGAAAAATCATATGCATGTAGTGAATAAGAATATGACTCACTTTCCAGTAAATCCTGTTGTGAAGGCCATGATGAGCCACTCAAGATCCTGTATCTTGAATGGAAACAGCACAAGATGAGTGGTGTTGTCTAAATCCACGGCACTCTCTGGATACATGACACGATGAGTTGTTCTGGTCCCAACATCTTCCTCATAGCCGTTGATACGACCAAAGTTCATTCTAAGAAGTACACACCAGAATACTTCTTATGTCACTTTTTAAAAAAATAGTTGATGACTAAAGAAGAGTTCTCTGAGCTTAATATTTACCTTATGACGACATCATGGAAATCTATCAGAGGTCCGTAGTGTGATCGCTTTAAATTAACAGAATTTCCCACCACAGCACAAGTCCTGCAGCAGTCAGGGCTGGGTTCTCTTAGATCTGGAGTTGGTGGGAACATCTGAAACAGCCTCTCTACTGTTGTTTTATAGGTGCTGAAGCTGCGCCTTTCATTCTGTAAGCGCTGACAGAAATACCAGACATACTCTGTTGTTAAACCAGTTATCATTTGCATTTTGTGAGCAAACAGGCATACAAGAACATTTGTATTTCTACTTCTCTTTTACCAATGAGAATCAGTTGCGAGTTCTGAAGCTGGTTTAACTTGCGAACAGTCTAGGAGCCTGCTGCTTTTCCACAGGTTAGACGCTCTGTGCGGAAAATACACCTTCTCGCCTACTCGGAGGTGGACCATGTCCCTCCTCATCCATATGTATGAGAATGAGTCAAATCAGAGTCTTTATGGAGTCACATCATTATGGCATTGCATATCTGTTCAAAGACTGGTGTCTTCATTGAACTTTCGCTGAGGACCACAGTACAAAGAGAAGGTTTGTCTTTCCCAAGACAAAAAGATTTTCTTGATCTTTAATTAGAATTCAGCCAACATTTATAAACACTGCTGCAAATGGCAATCCTGAGTTTCTGAATTTTCTGTAATGGGATCATTGAAACCCACGTGTCTTTGCCACGACAAATAATCATGCATTGTCATATATGTATATATGAATAAAAAAAATAGAACAAGTGCAGTGTTTTACATTTTCACTTAACACAGCAGGTAGGGACAGTTTGGCTCATAAGGAAGAAAGCAGTGACAAGCTCAGATTCTTGCAGTCAGTCTACCAAGTTCCAGTGTAGATTTTGGGAGGAAAGGAAAAGGGATATATATATATATATCCTGACAGAGAACCAGCTGTTTGGCTGTCGAAGGACTGCTTTAAAATTATACACTGGCTGGGTATAAAACAACCTGCCTTGGTGGAAAACAGGTTTCAGATTCTCATCTGATAACTGCAGGATGATTTTTATTGGCAGGTGAGTGACTTACCTTCCACCAGTTGAAGGCATCCTCTGACAGGTTGTAGTTCACAGACAAAAATGGGTCCACAGAACTGGTGAAACTTTGCATGAGCAACAGCTTATCTTCTGATAAACACTTCTCACAAGCACATGGGCTTTGTTGTAGAGAGTGGAACCAGACAGTTAAGTTGAAGTGGGTTCTTATGAACAGACTAACCCCGGTGAGAAACAGCAGTAAAATAAACACCTTAAATTTGGACTTCATCTTGGATTTGTTGACACTTGTGACTGGAAAACAGGTCCAGTCTGTGGACAAAGTGTGTGGTGAAATGCACAAGTAAGTCTACAGTTATGAATAAATAAACACTGTCACCATTTATTCATAGCCATACTCAGCAAAAGGAGTGAGAGAGCTGAGTCGTGGATTCATAATATTAACTTAATGAAGAATAAAAACAACAACAATAATAATTAGAGATAATTGATGATGATTATTATTGTTATTAATAGTTTTATTATTGGCTACAGTGTTCACTTGATTCCTGTGGGACATATTCCTACTCAGTCACAAATAAACTGATCATACATTTTTCAAATTGAAATCAAATAAAGTAATAATCGTACTTTTTAAACAAGAAACATCACTTTAAATGTGGAAATGTTTATTTAATTGATCTTACCTTAAATGAGAATCAATCAAGTTCTGGAAAAAAAAAAATCATGAATGTGCAAATGTTTTCTATCAGTATCAGAGGATGATAACTGTCTGACAGTTTGACTTCCAGACAACTGGCTGCAACTTCTTATTTGAAGGTTTTCTGTGATGATGACACATCAGTGGCAAAGGGGAGGAGAGGTGTGGTTCTTGCATATGTGCTTAACAACAAACACTGGTGATGAGGAAGAACTTTTTTTCGACACATGTAGTGTTGAGTTTTTAACCTCAACCTTATCTGACATTATACAAATGATACACAGATGATTTTTTAGCTCATCACACTCACAAAATCCCCTTTGTATGAAACTGAATTTCTTACCAACCGTAAAATTAATTGATTTCTTGTTAGAAGATTCAATCTGTAAAGAGACAAGTTTCTTCTTGAACTCACTGAAGTCGAGAGAATTTAAGGTAAAAGCATGAAAATTTAGATGAGAATCAAAAGTAAACCGGTTTAACAACCTACCTTTGCTTTTGCATTGTCACTGCAATTCAACCAGTCATAAAGGAGATGTGGTGTGACACACCCAAAATAGAGAATCAGATTGAAATATCGGTAGCACTTTATAACACGGCCCGTGTTTTACAGAGTCGTTTCCCGTCTCTTACAGTGTAGTTTCCTCAATTTTGAAGGTAACTGTCAGACATGTACATGTCATTTCGCGCAACCTGAGGAGTACTTACACTTGTGTCTGACAGTGTAAGTGCTGTTGTCTTACAGTGTAGTTTGACGTGTCTTAATGTGTAGTTTCCTCAACTGTGGAGGTAACTCTCATAAATGTAGCATGACATTTTGCGGACTCTTATGGGGTACTAACGCTGGTGTCTTATACTGTAGTTTGACGTGTTTTAATGCGTAGTTTCCTTAATTGTGGGTGTAACTCTCATAAATGTAGCATGACATTGTGCGGACTCTTATGGGGTACTAACGCTGGTGTCTTACAGTGTAAGTCCTGGAGTCTTACACTGTAGTTTCCCGTGTTTTACCATGTACTTATCAAAACAGTGTCATTTTCCTGAACATATGCCTTTACTGTACAAACCTTGACGTGCGACTTCCTCTTAAGAATCACCATGGACCCCTACAGAGTGTGTAGACCAATGATAAACTGAAATACTGTAAGGTATTGATGAGTATGTGTTTCACATAATAATGACAAGACATGCAGACGTACAAAACATCTTTATTTATTTAATATCTTTATTTTTCAGAGACACCAATTCACCTTTTAAAGTTACCCAGCCCTTAAGATCACCCTTGTCTTTCCTTACTGTCTAACTATCCAGTACTTCCACTGCAACAACCCAGCACTTTACCTGTAACTACTGGTCAACAACTGGGAACCGGGCTGTATTATAAAGTGAACACTTGTTGGCTTCACTTACTGTCTAACTACTGAGTACTTTACCTGCAACTTTTAAATTCACGCTCTCTTTCCAGTAAAACTTTTATTATTAATGAGTTGATTGTAGATAACCATGTTGACTTCTTGTTTTTAACTGAAACTTGGCTGGGGGCAGATGCATCAGCAGTTCTCGCAGAGGCCTCCCCACCAAATTTTAACTCCGTGTTTTCATTAAGGCATGGTAGGAGAGGTGGTGGCACTGCATCAATCATTTCTGGTTTATTCTCAATTAAAGAAATTTTATTTGATCAGTACACCACTTTCGAATACCATGCCTTTACTTTTAACAATCCCTCAATTTTATGCATCACAATATACAGACCACCAAAACAATGTGCTGCTTTTAACTCACAACAGGGGACACACTCTGGACCTGGTCATTAGTCACGGTCCTCTGTCCATCGGTATGTCCTCTGTTGTTGACTTGGCTGTGTCCGACCATTTCTGTGTGTTTTTTGGAGTCACTGGTTTTATCCAACAGGAGGCCCCTGTGAGAACTGTGAGGAAGCGCTATTTGACTTCTGAAGTGGCTGCAGATTTTTTAGGCATTTTAGAGAACTATCCTCCTGCTTTTCTACCAGCTCCCTGCGATTTTATTGTTGACTATTTTAACTGTAAACTCAAGTCAAGCCTCGACTCAGCTGCTCCATTTGTAACAAAACAGATACATATTAAAAACATACCACCATGGAGGACTGAGGAAACAAAAACACTGAAGAGGAAATGCAGAGCAGTGGAGAGAAAATGGAGGAAAAACAAATTGACAGTAAATTATCAAATATTTCGTGATCTAGTAAAAACATACAACAGTGCACTTAAGCAAGCCCGAAACAACTACTTCTCAAAACTGATTGCCAGTCACAAAAACAATACAAAATTTCTTTTCTCAACCATCGACAAACTACTCAACCCCACTTCCAATAATTATAAGGGCATCATAAGTAACACACTCTGTGAGGAATTTGCAGTCCACTTCGGAAGGAAGACAGAGTCGATTAGATCTAGCATTTTATCAAATCTGAAAACTGCCTCTACTTTTACTGCTTCTGCGACTCTGTCTTTAACTGAGGAAACACTGGACAGTTTTGACCTGGTTGATGCAAGCACATTTGGTGGAATTTTATCCCAAATGAACCCAACAACCTGTCTTTTAGATCCCATCCCCACTTCATTTTTTAAGACATTTTGTGGGCATCTTGAAGACGAGCTTTTAAACATCATGAATTGCTCCCTTCAGACAGGGGTCTTCCCTGCTGCTTTTAAAACAGCAGTGGTGAGACCCCTTCTGAAGAAGACTAATCTGGATCCTGCTATTTTTAATAATGACAGACCAGTATCCAACTTACCATTTTTAAGCAAAGATTTAGAGAAAATTGTTTTTACTCAGCTGAATGCTTTTTTAGAAAGACACAATATTTTAGAAAAATTTCAGTCAGGTTTTAGGACGAACCACAGCACAGAGACGGCTTTGTTAAAAATTGTTAACGACCTCAGGAGTAATTTAGACTCCCATAAACTTTCTGTTCTGGTGCTACTGGACTTAAGTGCAGCCTTTGACACAGTAGATCACCCAACTCTTTTATCTAGACTTAAACACCTGGTCGGCCTCTCTGGGACTGTTTTAAAATGGTTTTACTCCTATCTCTCTGACAGAAGTTTTCTGGTAAGTTTGGATACATGCTCATCAGATGTCCACAAAATGAAATATGGCGTGCCTCAAGGCTCAAATTTAGGTCCCATTCTTTTTAACTTATACATGCTCCCACTTGGAGATGTCATCAGGAGACACAGAATCAGTTTTCACAGTTACGCTGATGACACTCAACTTTACATTGCCATGTCTCCTGATGACACAGGGCCAGTCGATGCCCTTTTTAACTGTATTTTAGACATCAAATCTTGGATGGCAGAGAATTTCTTGCAGCTCAACCAGGACAAGACTGAGGTTTTAGTTATCGGCCCTGAAGCCAAGAGAGAGAAACTTTTATTAAAACTGTCTTCGCTATCTTTTAAACCTGCTGTTTCTGTAAAAAATCTGGGCGTCATTTTTGACTCTGAGCTTAATTTTATACCTCACATTAAAGAAGCAACTAAAACAGGTTTTTACCATTTAAAGAATATAGCCAGAGTCCGCCCATTTCTCTCTCTAGCAAACACAGAGATATTAATGCATGCTTTTATTTCTAGTAGAATGGACTACTGTAATGCCCTGCTTTCTGGTCTTCCCAAAAAAACTATCTCTCACCTCCAATTATTGCAGAACTCAGCTGCACGAGTCCTGATGAAGACCAGAAAGCGGGACCACATTACACCAGTTTTAAAATCACTGCATTGGCTCCCTGTGTGCTTCAGGGTAGATTTTAAAAGTATTCTAACAGTTTTTAAATGTATTAATGGTCTTGGGCCTTCATATTTGTCTGATCTACTTTTACCTTATGAACCCTCACGGACCCTCAGGTCCTCTGGCACTGGCCTTTTAACAATTCCCAAGGTGAATACAGTAACTCATGGCGAGGCAGCTTTTCAACATTATGGCCCTCGCCTGTGGAACAGCCTGCCAGAGGACCTGAGGGCTGTAGAGAATGTAGAAACTTTTAAACGCAGGCTCAAGACTCACCTTTTTAAACTGGCTTTTACATAATGCTTTAATTTTATCTTAATGCCTTGATTTATACCGTTTATTCCCTGGTTTTGCTTTTATTTATACATTTATTTTATTATTTTGTATACTATTTTATTATTTCAATATTTTAGTATTTATTTTACCATCTATTTTATCATTTATTTTACTATTCTTTATTTTTAGTAGCTATTTTATTCTTCAATTTTTAGTTTTACATGTTATTTTTAACACATCTATTTTAGATTCCAGTGTTTCCTCGGTGGGGAGCCGTCTGCATCTGGGGCTTTGCCAGGGCCTGGGCCTAATGGCCCTGGAGCTAGCTGGCCTGTTGGGCCTGACGGGGCCTGCTGCTGCCCCGGGTGCGGGCGGCTCTCATTGATGGTGTTTCCTCTTTCAGGTGCTTCTGCTCTCAGCCAGCAGACACTATTATTTCTTTTACTAAAGTGTGTTTGTGTGTGTGTGTGCATGGCTGTGTGACTGTCTGTGTGTGTATGTCTGTGTATTCTTAGGAAGTATGTTGTGGGGCAGGGTTTGGGAGGGATGTGGGCCATTGTCTTTTTATTGTTTTTTACTGTTTGTTTTTAACTTGTTAAGCACTTTGTGCTACTTTTGTATGAAAAGTGCTATAGAAATAAACTCTGATTGATTGATTGAACTACTGGTCCACAACTGGGAACAGGGCTGTATTATAAAGTGAACACTTGTTGGCTTCACTTACTGTGCAACTATTGAGTACTTTGCCTGTAACTACCTTCCCTACCTATGCAGGTACCGAGTACTTACACTCTTAAGTACCCATGGCCTGTCTGTAAGTACAAAGGGTTCTGTAACATTGTTTCCATTATTAAATAAATTTATTTTGAAAATAACCAATTCACAAACCAGAGCAAAATAATAAAAACATTATGCATTATTGATAACTCTTACTTATAAGAAAAAATATTCTATTTATTTAAACTAACTATAGGAAAGTACAACATAAGCTAAACCACTATATAAATAATATTCAACTACTATATACAAAAGTACCGCTAAATTTCACAAAAACATAATTGTACCCAATTCCCCAAAACAAAAATGCCACACAAACTCCACTAAAAATTAAAACTATAAACAATATTTGTTCATTCACATAGATAATCTACTTTTTAGACCTTTTCTTTTTTGCTTTCTGCTTCTTCTTCTTCTTTTTCTTGGGCTTCTTCTTCTTCCTTTCGTCCTCTGATGAGGAACTTATTGCCGATGATCTAGTTGAGACGTCTTTCGGTTTTGCTGTTGTCGGTAGAAAAAACAATACATTTTAATTAATGTCATTAATGTATTACAGCTTGATCAATGACCACATCACATGTTTAAGGCTTACAAGTATGTGTAAGGCTGTCTGAGCTTTGTCCATTACTGTATTTTCAGTGGTCTGGCTGCTGGTTCCAGCTGGGAAAAAGAAAGAAAATGACAACAAATGTGACTGAATGAAATGTACCTACAGTGCTTCACCAAGCTTAAATTTAAACCTCATTTTGCGACATTTTGATTTTGCGACAACTGCGAATAAAAGTATTGGTGCATGGGCGTGACCACCATCTCAGAAGTGAGGGGGACAAATTTTTCAGAGCGATTTATCATTCTCTTACATTCAATTGCACCGTCCTTAGTGGCTAAAGAACCACATAATCCCTAACAGCCGCAGTACAATACCAGGGGACCAACTAGGCTAGTTCTTTAAACTATAAAGTATAAAACTTTAAACTATAAAATCTAAAGTTTTAGTGGCCAAACTCTAGTTGAGTTGACAACAACGTCCCTTGAACATCTACTGGACGAGCAGCCAAAGGTGCCAAACACTGAACATGAAATGATCAGTACTGCCTGGTTTCTCCCTGCAATAGATATCTTATTTTCAGGAAGTTATAATCTCTCCTTACCTGTAAAGACCCGACATCCTTGTCCCTGCTGCTGGCCTCTGATCCATCTCCTCCCTGACTCTGCTCTTTCTGTTATGGCAATAAACATAAAAAATGTGGTAAGAAAAATTCTGAAATAGCATTAGGAAGAGTAAAAATTGCAGTAGAATTTAACCTCAAAATCACTTTACCCATAGATACATATTTTTTCTCAGCCACTAAAAAAACCTCAAAATCACTTTACCCATAGATACATATTTTTTTCTCAGCCACTAAAATTTTTTTTTTCACCTCTGCAGACCCTGCATGATCAACATTACTGCTGGCCGCCGCCTCTGGTCCATCTCCTCCCTGACTCTGCTCTTTGTTATGGAAATAATCATTAAAAATCTGAAAATCAAAATTCTGAGATAGAATTTGAAAGAGAAGGAGTAAAAAATAGTTGTAAATTTAACCACTTTTATACCATAGATAGCCTATTCTTTTTTCTCCTCCCTGACTCTCCTCTTTTGGGACCAAAAGACTAAATACATGGAGAGCAATTGTGAGCACATCTTCTGCCCAGAAATGAAAGAGGACTGGGTTTATTCCAAGAATAAACTAATTAGCAGTAATGTAACAGAGGCAACCACATTTAAATTATTGTTAACTAGCTTAACATATTGATATATTGCCACGTTTTACCTTGTCATCATTTAGCTAACAAGTCTAACATTGTTTACATCCAACAAGGTCACACAACTTACACGGTTTGTTTGGAAGGTTGATGCTACAGGTACGGACCCGTACCTGTAGCATCTGTACTAGAGGTACGGACCCGTTAAGGTCACTGAAGAGCTGGCACCGGTTAACTACTATTTGCTGCACATTACAGGCAGTTTATATGAATGACTTTGACGGCGAACATTGTATAATTTAACCAAAAATACACCGTCTCCTCTCACACTTGAGACATTGCAGTTTTTACGCTTTTAGACGTCGTGTCTAAATTGTTTGAAGTCCAGTTCCTATTAATTAGTTTACCGCGTTCAGTGGTGGAAGCGGCTGACGAACTCCATTGCAAATGTTCCTATTTAATTTCGGACGCTAATTTACAAGATAAAGTTAAGAATGTCGAATATGAAACAAACACTCGTGAATGGTGAGGAGCAGCTCTTTAATTCGGCATGAATTTAAAAAAAACCACAAACTCGATTTACTGTGATATTGTGAGATTTGTTTGTGGTGATGTAACTTAGCCATTCAACAGAGTCCGCTAACATTAAAGTGACTGACGTGCAGTGTCTGTGTTGACAGACGTAGAAAATACGTCAGGGTTTTGTTCAGGTTGTTAATATTTAATAGTCTGTCGCTACTTTTGAAGGTATAAAAATACTTTTCGTTTGCTGGCTGTTAGTTCCGCCATTTGTTTTGTTTGCTGTTTGTGCTCTATTAGAACAGGGTCACGTGAATAAAAAGTTTTGCTATTTTTAATAGAAGTGCCGATTTCAACCCCCAAATCGCTGTCCGTGAAAAAGTCAGATAATGATATTTATAAGACATTATGCATGATAGAAAAGAGAACAGCAGATGACTGACATGACAGGCTCGGCACGCAGATTCACCTCGAATCACGGAAGCGCCTTCATCACTCAGATTACCAAGCCGGCTCCGGCTCATTAATGTTTATGTATGTCGGATTACCAGCCAATCACAAAGCGCGTTCATCAGCCGGCTCATTAATATTCATGTACGTCTCATTAATATTTATGATAAGGTAAAGTGTGTGGGGAATATTCATTTTTGCATGTGTATTAAACTATCATGTTTTTATTGCTTTTGCATATTACTTATAATCATTTTAATTACTCTTTGCTTATCAATTATAATCATCATTTTAATTACTTTTTACTTATGATCATCATTTTATTACTCTTACTTATAATCATCATTTTAATTACTTTTGCTTAGTAATCATGTTATTACTTTTATTCATTACTTGCAATCATCATTTAATTACTCTTCTACTATTACTGATAATCATTATTAACCTTCGTTTGATCATATTATGTGTTAATCATATATTAATGTGCTTGCAACTTGTATTAACTCTATACTCAAATGTATTAAAGTGCTTATGGGTGCATGTTTGAATTCTAGTTCTGGATGTGCAGGTTGTCACATACGCACAGAAAGGCAGAGAAAGGGTGAAAAGTTCAAACAGCAGCTGGATGCTGATGTGGAAAAATTAATCCACTGCTGTAATGAATCTGTGTCTGTGTGTGTATCTGACAGCAGGCCTTTTTTTGCCCTCTGACTGAAATGGTTTACAGATAGCCTGTGGTTTGTTTCCTCTGGAATAACTGCCAATATCAACAAAAGTATTGTTTGGAGATAAGGGTGCAGGTGTTCGCGTGAGAAAGCTTGGGGGAGGCTGTCTCCCACAGGGGAGGTGCCGGCAAGCCAAGAGTTTTTGATTAATATTATTAGGGAGTAAGGATTCGCTTAAACATCGCCTCTTTCCTTAATTGTGCAATACTGGCAGCTGGCAGTGGCAAAAGGAGAGCCACATACACACACATTCAGAGACACCTTTTGCAGGAGGAAGACGGAGGTGATTGGACAAGACCCAAGACATCCGGAGAGGCTGTCTCAGCGTGGGGCCAATCAGAAGACTGCAATTTCTTAATTTAAAAACTCATGTATTAGCTTAGAGATTCATTCTTTCTTGTGATCACAGCTGCATGCAGAAAACCATTGTCTAGCTTTAGCAGTTTTCTGCTGTCAGCATCTGAACAAGATAGAATCTGCATGCACGCATATCTGTCCATCCTTTGCATTTTTACTAAATATTCTTAACTGAATATTTTGACTCTGAGTCTTCCTTGCGTCGTGTTTTTCCTCAGTAGCAGTAACAAAAGAATCCGTTTTTCTGACAAGTGCCGTATCCGTAGGCCACAGGCTACGGGTACGGGTCCGTATCTGTAGACACTACGTGTTTGGAAAGAACTGTGTAAAGTTTTTTGCTTCTTGCTAGCTCTGGCTGGTTTGCTAAACATTACTCCAGACGCACTGTCGCTACCCGATCCGTCCCGGAAACCCGATTTGTACTGCGCATGGGCGAAAAGTACGTCACTTCCGCTACTCGCCAGCGATTTGCGACAGACAGCTCTCAGCCCCGAGCGATTTGTGACAGCTTCGACTCTTGCTCGACAGCAGTGTCGCTAGGACTATCTTTTGGAACACACACACACATATATACATATATATATTTATATATATATAACGGAAAGTGATATGGATGCTACAGTGTACAAGCAGCTACAAACTTTTCTCCTTAACGGAGTGCTTCCTCCAACAGAAGCAGATCGCCGTAGAGTGAGGAGAATGGCGCCCAGTTTCACTACTAAAGGTTCGTACTACTAGCTTAAAACCCGTTGCACTTCAGTTGCGCTTCAGTGTCCCGCCCGCGGTACACTTTGAGATCTGCATAAGCAATTTGCTCAATGTCTGAAACTGCAAACGCGATTATACAAACACTATACGCCGATGGAAAGCTTAGATTCTCATGAATCCGCCGGTATAAACCACTTTCAGATGTGATTACCACAGTGGGTAATATAAACACATTTGTCCGACAAACAACGAATATCCATCCATCCGTTCTCTATACTCGGCTTCAGCGTACACAGCGCGACTCGCATTTCCGGGTTCATTATTACACACAGATGAAAATATTCCCCAAAAAACAGCCATAATCCAACCTTGGACATCCAGACGACACAAGCCAGTAAACTATTTTGTCCAAAACATGTCTTGAAGTCGGTATATAATCCACGAATAGGTCGTTTTCAAGGAAATGCACCTCGCGATGCGCGTCCAATATTCCCTGTATTTCTCGTCATATTTTTATTTACAAATAGAATATTAGCGATTTTTTTTGTACTGAAAATGGCTGGAATTGACTGCAGCTTAAAGGGTTATTCTTGAATCATTAAGTAATTGACAGAAAATTCTATTTTTTGAAATTGGTGCCATTGAATAAACATTTTTTTAAATATCATTTTTTAAATGTGAGTTTCAATTTGTATCATTTTTGATACACCAGGCATTAATGCTCAACATATCCCTGTTTTAACAAGAAAAATATAAGAAAATCTATAATAACTTGGTAATCCCATACATAAAAAATCTATACGTTTTCCATTATTGTTACTACTACTGTATCTGCTATGTGCAATCAAGTAGTTATGGGGAAAAAATCCACCAATGGAACTGACAGAGCAGAAGCGTAACTTTTCGGTTATTTTGGCTCATTTTGTGGCTCACAATCTTTTATTATGCATTGTGGTAGACTTGAAAATAGCTTCTGTCCTTGTTTGCAAGCTGTATTTCGTATAATGGATACTCAAACTGTTTTCCACTGATACTGCTTCATTTTTTAAAAAAAAATTTGGCCTTTGCTGACTGCTTTGGTGTTCTGTTCTTTGGTTTTTGTCGTGTCTTCTACTGGGACTTTTACACTCGTCATCTGATTCATCATCACTAGTCAGTGTTGTCAGTCCTTGCAGAAAGAGTCCAGTCCTCATCCACACTATCATTACCATCACCATCACTATCATCATCTTTCCTGAGCTGCTCCCTGTCACTTACATTTCCATCAACAATCATCTTCAAAGCATCGTCAACACTTAATATTGTTTGCCACCTAAGAACACACATACACACACTCTAAACTGATTATTATTATTCTCTGAACGGGTCAGTTATTTGCAAAAAGCAGTAAGCAAAGGCTACCACCAAGGGAACGATAGCAGCACCTCACTAGTCATAAAACATCATCATCAAGTTGCATAATTTTTTTGTCCAAATGTAGTTAATTGTGCCATATTAGTTCATCTTTAAGTTCATCTTAAAAAAACCTCTCCTTGTCTAATCCCTATAAGATATGCGTATTTCATCGTACTTCAGTCAGCAACACTCTTACCTTTTTCATTTTCATCCTATAACAGACAACAGACTCTTCTATACTGGCCCCAGCATGCAGTATATGCGCCTGGTCGTCTTGTCAGAGGAGGAGAAGAAGGCTGTGCTAATGGAGTGCCACAACAACCCTGGTACTGGGAATCATAATGGTGCCAGAGGTACCTGAAACAGAGTTGTTGCTGGCTACTACTGGCCAACCATGATTGAGGACACCAATGAATGGGTAAGGCCTTACTTGGGTAAAGCCTTAATCTGAACATTTATTTATAATTATGCATGAGCGCGTTTACTTACACACTAGTTTTGTTTTTTTCTGTTTCATTGTTTTTTTCAGTTCACGTCAACCGTCTTTTCATTATCCTCGACGTGTTGCTTGAAATATATCTTCATTTGTATTTTAGGTCAGATGTTGTCATCGCTGCCAGATGAATGACCCAATTAAGACAGTAGCGCCAGCCTTACATCCCATCAAGGTACATCTTAAAACCTCATGACTAATTTTAATTGTCATGCTAATAACGAGCTTGTGTGCTACAGTTGGGGGCGCTAGCTTTAAATTTGTATTTGATAAATTCTCTGATCTGCAGGTTAAAGAACCTTGGGAGGTGCTAGGGATGGATTTAATTGGTCCGCTCCCGGAAACAGGTCGAGGCAACCAGTATATCCTGACCATGACTGACCTGTATACCAAGTGGGTAATTGCAGAACCTCTGAAGTCCAAGACTGCAGCTGAGGTCTCTGCAATCATGATCTCCAAGTTGTACACGTTTGGCATGGTCAGGAAAATCATAACTGACCAAGGAAAGGAGTTTGTGAACAAGGTAAAGTTTTGCATTTTTTTTTATTTTTCATACATTGATAAAAGATGTGATGTATTTAGGCTGAGTCTGTTCATGTCACTGCAGCTCAATGACAGCATTTTCAGCACCCTAAACATTAAACATGCTGTCTCCAGTGCCTACCACCCCCAGACCAATGGACAGGTAAGTATTTGAATATCTGCCCTTGAGCAACGCCGTTGATATCGGTCCTGATTATTTATCTATTTCAAAATGCAATCCAATTAAAAGGATGAAAGGACCAACCAGAACATCAAACGTACTCTAAGAAAGTACGTCAACCAGAACCATGATGACTGGGATGTCCACCTCCCTGCTGTGGTGTACGGCATCAACACTGCAAAGCAGGTTGTTCTTGCTTTCACATTTTATATATGACATTTTGTATTAGTTGTAAGATGCTTCTCAGTGTACCATCTTTTAAGAATGTATTTCAAACTAAGTTTTAAAAACAGTTATTGACAAGAAATTAATTAATGGAGAGTATCTCTGTTATCAGCACTCCACCCGCCACACTCCGTATTTCCTTCTCTTCCAC
Organism: Acanthochromis polyacanthus; assembly: GCF_021347895.1. Lineage (NCBI taxonomy): Eukaryota > Metazoa > Chordata > Actinopteri > Pomacentridae > Acanthochromis > Acanthochromis polyacanthus. Next base: position 19,746,151 of record NC_067123.1, read on the forward strand.
CGGCATCCGCGTCTTCCTGCTGTGATGAACGCCTGTCCCATGAAAGATGATTTTGTGGTTGCCAACCCCGAAGAGGACATTGACACCAGAGTTCAGGAGATGACAGTTCTCAATGAAACGGTATGTACATTTGAAGGGAGGTTTGGTTTGGTTTCTCTAATGGAAGAAGCTGGAGAACCACATTCCCTTTGTCTTGTTTGGCAACATAGTGAATAATTTCGTCTTTCTCTGTCTTTGCTTATCATGTAATTTTTTATTAGGTTCGTTGCAACATTGAGAGGGCTCAGGACACTCAGAAGAAGACCTTTGGAACGCAGAAACGGAAACACATAAGAGAGTGTTTCATTCAGGCAGGTGATGAGGTTCTTCTGTCCGGAGATCCAAAACGGAGACGCACAGGGGACACGTTATCAAACCAGCACCAAGGACCATACACTGTGGCCAGCATCACACCAAAGGGGGTGGCCACTATTGTGAAGGGAGAAAATTTCCAGAGGGTAAACATGTCCAGGCTGAGGAACTACCACCGATCAAAGAGTAAGATGATTAGAAAAAATAAGTATTTAGAATGAAATATCAATTTTATATTAAAAAAGATGGATACAGGTTTGTAAGTCATGCCACATATTTGCATTTTATCAGATCCATCAACAGAGAGGAAGTTTCTCCTGGACCACGCATATGTGAGTTTTGAATGGCAAATTGATCATCTTTATGCCAGTCGTGGAGCAAAGTGGCACAAAGACTTGGACCCTCTTCAGTCCAGTCTGGTAAAGTGTCTTTCTTTGCAGTCATGTTAAACTTTAATAAGACAAAGTTAATGATGGTTTTAGAACTGCTAAGAGATGACAACTTTGTAGTTAACTTTGTAGTTACACTTTTCATCTGTGTCTTCATTTTTTTTTTAACCATCATGTCCATTTTATTTCACAACTAACTCAAGTATAATGACATGAAATGCTCCTTTCATTTAGCTGGAGTATGTCTTGCACCAAAACCGTCCTCCAGGGGAGCTCCTAGTGAAGGAGGGCAATACCTGCCTCACTCGGGAGGACTTTTGGAGCCTAGGTTTGGAGCAATGCATGGAATCCACTGTGAGTGTGTCTTGTTGCATAGTCTAATGCATTGCAAAGAAAACATCTTGTAATGCAGGATTTTGAAAATACCAATTTAAACCATATTCTATTGCTTTTTCTATTTATTTCAGATCGGGAATGCTTGTCTCAAGATCGTGAGGGAAGCTGCACAAAGACATGTGATCTATATTACCAGTACACCTTTTTCTAACTTTCAGCCATAATAGTGGATGTGTACTGATTATCTTTGACCGTGTTATCTTTAGGGAAAAGATGTTCACATTGCTGACCTCTACGCTGTGGCCACCTGGAAGGATCAACAAGCCAACCTGCTGCGCTGCTTGCCAGTATGTTTCTTTTTTTGTTTTTGCTCCTGTGTATATGCATGTGTACTAATTTCTGCCAATACCTGTAGGATGACTTTAGGTTCAAAGACATCCTGCTGTTTCCAGCTTGGAGCAGGCAGGCGGGTAGACCTGACCACTATCTGCTCTGTGTGAGTGCACTTGGTCTTTCTAACCCTGTTTTTTTTTTATATATATATATATATATATGATAGAAAATAGCTGAGATTGATGTGATTTGTTTTCATGGATGATGACAACAAGTGTCTATTGCAGGCTATATTGGTAGCTGAGAGACAGATACTCTTTCTGGACTCACTTCGCCCTGATGGTTTTGGAGATGATCTCTACCGAATCGTGTTTAGGTTGACACTAAAGAAATGAAAAATTGTTCTGGCCTTGTTCAATGGCCAAGTGGGTTCTTTGGCTAGATTGTCTAAAACGAGCCTCGTTCTCAGGCTAAAAGATCAGCAGGAAGCCTCGTTCTCAGGCTAAAAGATCAGCAGGAAGCCTCGTTCTCAGGCTAAAAGATCAGCAGTGAGCCTTGTTCTTAGGCTCCTCCTTTTTCTTGCACACATTCGATTTTTGTCTAATGTGTATTATCTACAATGCCAGATCGGTAACGGCCTTCATTGACCCTGGATCCTGGACAGAAAAAATGGGAAGAGACCTTGAGGTATGCTTTCAATCTAAAATTTTGCAAGCTCATCAAGTACTTATAAATGCAAAAAAAATTGCAAATTTATGTAAGCTGTCTTCATTAAAGACACCTTTCCTTTTTTAGTTGTTTCCCTATCAGTCCTCGGGAAATTGCTGTGGCATCTTCATGCTGATGGTGAGCATTTTTTTTTTGCCCTTGCTTGAATATAATGTCTCAACATGTTAAAGGTTTATTTTTATTTTACAGTATGCTCTCTGCATCTGCACCTCGTCTCCGCTGACATTCACAGAGGTAAGCTGTTTTAGAATGTACCACCAAAATACCAATGCCAGTGTCCAATTTTTTGATTTAGGTTATATTGTATTTGTCTTAAGGGGGAAATGCCAGCAATTCGACTGTGGTGGTGCATTCAGCTGATGGAGAGATTCTGCACAGAAGGGTATGGTTGGTACTAAAGACAAACTAGCCCTACTGGCATCATAGTCACAGTTCCAAGTGAACGTTGCTTACTGTAGTCATCTATATATATAACCCTGTGACTGGACGGTCTGAACAGAGCGGTAGTATACAAGTAGAGTGCATTCACAATGATATTACTTTTTAAAGGCATGGACATAGATTTGCCTTCTGGACAGAAGAAGCATCCCTTCTCCTCCAGGGAACTCTCCAGCCTATGTTCAGGGTTCCGAAGGCAACCTCTTCCAAGCCTTTGCCAAGTCCAATGGAACAGGTGGAAGAGGACAACAATGAGGTAACCATTTGTAGAAATGTAACCACACAATGTTGATGGTGGGACTATTTATCGCTATATAGGTTTGGATGGATGGATGCATGCATGCATGGTGTCCATGTAATGTGGCTGAGGCTGACAGGTGCTTCTTGTTGGAGGTAATGTTTTTAATTTCCTTTTTCTTTAAACACATAACTGAATTAGTAAGTACAGTCACAGGCAGCTCCATCAGGGCAGAAAGAGGCATTATTGTGTAGTGAGTGAAGTAATTGTTATGAAAGACATTATTCAGTATATTTTGCATTTTCAGTGTGTACATTTCTGCAACTTAATGTACAAATTTTGTATCATCGTCAGCTCATCTACATTTTACAGTTGCCAACATGTGTCCTTGTGGACATATTGCAAGAAGTTGTCCTCAATGAAGGTGATGCTGCAATCTGCAGACTGGCTCTGGTGTGCTCCACTTTCAGAGACCTTGTGTCTACTGAATATTTCAGGAGGCAAGCACACTTTAAGTGGCTTCACAGTAAGTACTTCATTAAATAATACAATGATACATGCAATTACTTTTTGATGTTGTCACATATTTTTCACTAGCTGCATGTATATGTTTTTTTTTTTTATTATTTTTTTTCCTTTCCACAGGTGTTTGCACATGGAGCAGATTCTCTGCAAAGTACAGAAAGGAGTACTGGAGAATGTACACCATCGCGATCTGCCAAGAATGTGGAGAACAATATAAACCATGCCACGAGGTATGCTAACTGTATAATCTTATATTTGTGTCATTACAGATACTGAAAATCTCACTGAAGAAATTAACGCTTAGAGGCCATTCTTCTGTTCTGTTTTTTCTACAGGATATGTTGGCAGAGGGAAAAGAGGAGAAGTGCGAGCCTTTTATTCAGAGGAGAGGCACCCAGGCTACTGCAGCCACTTTTGCAGCCAAATGTGCTGAAATCAGTCAGTCAATTAGTTCTGTGCTATTTGTGGTTTACAGAAATTTTTTTTTTGATTTTTGGACTTGTGATTGTGTAAACCTGTATAAGGTTTACACCTTATGCAGGTGTTTAATGTGCTGAGAAAAGAATGACGACGTCGTCTCGTTTGTCTTCTGGAAACTTCAACAGTTCATTACTGACGTGTTCTGCAAAACACTTGACCAGCAGAGGGTGTGTCGGCCAGCGGTCGATATTTCTTTTCATGTTTTGTACATTAATAAATCCCCTTTTATTTTTGCAATCAATCCCGTGTCATATCCTGAGAACATTACAACTTTGACCCATAACATTCTGCATGTATTGATGCATAGGTAGATAACACACAGACACTACATAACATGCTTTGGAGGTGTGTGGCTGCCCTTTGTGCACCCTCCCCAGGCCAGGTTTCATTTTCCCTGGCCCGCGGAGGGTGCACCATGGGCGGCCACACACCTCCAGAGCATCCCCCCTTGACACTTTGAAAAGTCAGAGAACCATGATTTTGACCGGGTGGCGGCGCACTCTGTGGCCTGGGAGGATGCACCATGAGCGGCCACACACCTCCAGAGCATCCCCCCTTGACACTTTGAAAAGTCAGAGAACCATGATTTTGACCGGGTGGCGGCGCACTCTGTGGCCGGGGAGGGTGCACCATGGGCGGCCACACACCTCCAGAGCATCCCCCCTTGACACTTTGAAAAGTCAGAGAACCATGATTTTGACCGGGTGGCGGCGCACTCTGTGGCCGGGGAGGATGTACCATGGGCGGCCACACACCTCCAGAGCATCCCCCCTTGACACTTTGAAAAGTCAGAGAACCATGATTTTGACCGGGTGGCGGCGCACTCTGTGGCCGGGGAGGATGTACCATGGGCGGCCACACACCTCCAGAGCATCCCCCCTTGACACTTTGAAAAGTCAGAGAACCATGATTTTGACCGGGTGGCGGCGCACTCTGTGGCCGGGGAGGATGTACCATGGGCGGCCACACACCTCCAGAGCATCCCCCCTTGACACTTTGAAAAGTCAGAGAACCATGATTTTGACCGGGTGGCGGCGCACTCTGTGGCCAGGGAGGATGTACCATGGGCGGCCACACACCTCCAGAGCACCCCCCCTTGACACTTTGAAAAGTCAGAGAACCATGATTTTCACTGGGTGGCGGCGCACTCTGTGGCCGGGGAGGATGTACCATGGGCGGCCACACACCTCCAGAGCATCCCCCCTTGACACTTTGAAAAGTCAGAGAACCATGATTTTGACCGGCTGGTGGCGTACTCTGTGGCCTGGGAGGATGTACCATGAGCGGCCACACACCTCCAGAGCATCCCCCTTGACACTTTGAAAAGTCAGAGAACCATGATTTTGACCGGGTGGCGGCGCACTCTGTGGCCGGGGAGGGTGCACCATGGGCGGCCACACACCTCCAGAGCACCCCCCCTTGACACTTTGAAAAGTCAGAGAACCATGATTTTGACTGGGTGGCGGCGCACTCTGTGGCCGGGGAGGATGTACCATGGGCGGCCACACACCTCCAGAGCATCCCCCCTTGACACTTTGAAAAGTCAGAGAACCATGATTTTGACCGGCTGGTGGCGTACTCTGTGGCCTGGGAGGATGTACCATGAGCGGCCACACACCTCCAGAGCATCCCCCCTTGACACTTTGAAAAGTCAGAGAACTATGATTTTGACCGGGTGGCGCCGCACTCTTGCCGGGAACGGTGGCCCAAAATGTCTTACCACACTGGGCAAGAGCTCTGGCGAATGCCTCGGCATTAGGCCTGATGCCTCTTGCTAGCTAGCCTGTCACATCGCCAACTGGTTACTGAAATTGAACGATAGTTTAAATAAAGTTTTTAAGGTGAAGTAAATGTGCACTTGCGCAGTACGGATCGTGTAGGGGTTTTGTTAAAATAATAATAAATTAAAAAAAACAAACAAAATGCTGTAAAGTGCATTGAAATACGAGTAGCGGAAGTGACGTACTTTTCGCCCATGCGCAGTACAAATCGGGTTTCCGGGACGGATCGGGTAGCGACACGCACGTTCAGCACTGCTCAGCACAGCAGCACGTCTCCTGTGGAACACCTGCGTTAGCATGCGCTCATAGTGCATTCAAAGACGGCTCGGGAAAACACGTTACTGGATGCTAATAACGGGTTTAGCTGTTGTAACGGCTGAAAAAAGTGCGGGGGACAGAGGGGACAGATGTGGAAAGTGCGGGGGACATGTCCCACGCGTACCCCGTGTCCGTTACGCCCATGTATTGGTGTAATAAAGGATAACCTGTCGATGCGTCTATCAAAGTGCCATACAGGCCAATATTTCTTCTATTTGTCCAATGTCCACTTGCACGTGGCTCGTTATATTGACTAGCGTTAGCATGGTGTTGCCCACGTACTTAAAATTACGACTGGACGAAATATGTTCAAGCTACTCAGAACGCTGACTCCTGTGAACGCACCTTTAGTATATTTGCCATAAACAAAACAACACTTACCTAAGACACAAAAAATGAAAACGGCTAAGGTGAAACGTTTTTAACACAATGGTTGTGTCCGAAATCGCATACTAACGTACTACTCATACTAAATGTGACGTCAAAATAAGTATGTAGTGCGTTCACATTGGATAGTATGAATAGATGCAGGATTCCTCTATCTCCAAGTCTGTGTTTACTCGGCGACTTAACAACAACGGACCTACCACGCAAACAATCTCAATCCTTACTTGTAGCCCTCGCCATTGCCAAAAAAACAATCCTTGTTAACTGGAAAAATAAGCAATCTCCGAACATTAATCTCTGGTTGAACCTCCTAATAAATCACATTTCAATGGAGAAAATCTCTGCTTCAAATAAAAATCAGTTGTTAAATTTTATACAAACATGGTCATCGTATGTTAACTCCCTTAACTTAAACCTGGTAACCTGACTCTGCCTGTTAGCGAGAACCACCACATCACCCCAATATATGTTGCTGCTTATGTATGTTGGCATTGTGTAACTAATGATTGTCTTCAGTTAGGAACCCAGTCGCTGTCAGCAGGATCGAGCGGGCCGTATCGATGACAACTTACAGTCAACAACTCCCCAGGATCCTCTGTCTATATGCATGAATGGCTAGCTTGGTGTTACTGCATGCTTGGCTAATCTTCCAGGTGCTGTCCCCTGTGGCTCGACGTGGTTGGCCTTGTTCCCCGGGCGGCGCTTGGTTTGGGTGGGCGCCGGGTCGCCTCGGGGGCCGGGGGTCGTGGGGGCTGGTGGCGTCCTGCGGGGTGGCTGCTTCCGTGGGGGGGCATGGTGGGCGGTTCGGCCCGGCGGTCATCTGGGTCTGGCCCCCGGTCGGACTGGGTCGCCTGTCGTGTTCTCTTCATGGGGGTGGCCGCTTTGTGTGGTGTCGTTGGCCTCCCGTGGTTCCCCTGGCGCTTGCGGTGGCCTGGCGGCCGTCTGGATCGGGCGCTGCCCCCCGGGTCTCTGCTGGGTCGCACTGCGTCTCGGCCGTCTCCCGGTGCCCGTGGCGGGTGCTGTGCGGGGGTGTTGCCCGGGGGCTGGGGGCGGCGCTGTTCCGGCATGGCCTGTTGCTCTTCGGCTAGCGGTTGCGGTTCCGTCCTGGTGGGTCTCTCGGTGCCCCATGGTACCCTCTCCTCTCCCCCTCCTCCTCCTTGCCTTTTTCCCCCCCTCGCCTCCCTCCTCCCGTCTTCCTCCGCCTCCTTGTCCCCTCTCCCTCGCCCCCTCCCTCCTCCCTCCCCCTCGTCTTCCCGCTCTGCTGCCTGTCCTCTCCTTTCTTGTCGTCTCCTCCTCACCCTCCTTCTCCTGCCTTCCGCCCTCCCCCTGGGAGGTGGGGCGGTGGGCCGTTGGGGCGCCGTGGGGGTCCGCTATGGCCCGTTCTGCTGCGCGGGCCTTGGGGCTCTGGCTGTGTCGGGGGGGGGGGGTCGCTCCGGGCTCCTGGGCTGGGTTTCTGCTTGGTGGCTCCTGCGGGGGGGCTGGGTGGACCTCCTTGGGCTGGAGGGGACAGCTCCCTCCTTTTGGTGGAGGTTTTCATGCATGCCAGACCCACCACACCGGCATCTACCAAAACTCAATAGAGTGTGTTCCTCCGGTTGCTGAGTCAGTGGAGGTTGCTGGGTTAGTGTCTGTGGATCTCACTCTGCTCTATCTACCCTTCTTGTGGCCTCCTGACATCTTCATGATTGATCCAGTTGGGACTTTGTCGTATTAGGTGTTTGTGAAGGGTTTTAGATTTGTAAATGGTTTTAAGGTGTGAATTAAAGAGTACAAACAAATAAAATGCACCTTTTCTCTTAGAACACTGTCTGTGCCTCACCTTTCTGTCTGTCCTGTGTTTGTTTTATGTTTCACTTGGATGTGCACAGCCCTCAATGGCATAATGTAGGAAACAGCTTGAAATAAACATGATAGGTTAATTTGCCATGAGGGCAGGTGATGGTCACAGTCACAAAGAAGAAAAAAAATTGCACATGAAGCTTAAGCAATGACACTATGAGTGGTTGGTGTCATTTTTGAGCGGACTTGCAGACAAAAGGAAAAAAAAAGGAAAAAAAAGGATAGTATGAATAGATTGAGTACGCGAGAAATACCCGGATGTATACTATTTCCGGAAAAATTTTAAGTATGCGCGGTGACCACACTAGTCATACTCAACCGCCCCATAATGCTTTGCGAGCTATCCACCGAAATGCAAGCCTCCGCGGGATATGTGGCCGGACCGCGGCGATTTTTATTTTATTTTATGTGGTTAAGTAGTCATCCTAATCACCCCACAGATTTGAGAAATAGGCGTTTTCTGACCAACGTTTTAAATTTGTCAGACGCCTCACAACGTGCTACTGAATGCCAGCAGCTAGTTACAGCAGCTCGCTTTGCATACAGAACAAGTAGCAGCTACCTCGAGTAGCCTGCAGCTACAACTGAAACGATTCGCATAATCTGGCTAATAACTGCATGAGGAGTGCTGGCTTGAAATTGCCACATTAATTATGCGACTGTTTGTTAGCGTAAAATCGACCTGAAGCCGGCATTCAGCCGAGATATTTGATAGCTGTACTTCCGGTTTTTGTCGTTGGAGGTTTGAAATGCATTATGGGAAACGGAGTAGTATACTACAGTGTGAACGGTCGGCATTCTAATCATACTTATAGTACGTAGTATACAGTATATACTCATTGAGAATGTAGTATGTAGTACGTTAGTATGTAGTACGTTAGTATGCGATTTCGGACACAGCCAATGACATTGATATGCTGCTGCTTCTTCTTCTTCGTATTCACGGACTTTCACGTACACACCGGAACCAAACAGCCAATTCCTGGATCTTGAGCATGAACGTGACACAAGGTTAAGTGGAAATCATTCTGACTTCCGCGGGCCTGTATCCCACAAGTTTACTCTGTTTACGGAATCTCTCTTAAACCTAGCAACAGTACTTTTTAAGGTGTTTACAGATTAACCGAGAGACATTGTCCTACTTCCCGTTCCAAAGTGGACAAAAGATACAGTTTATTTTTCGAGAAGTTCATCTACAGCTATGAAGGTTATTCGCTAACTAGCTTGAGATCTTCCACGATGTAAATGTGGCGCTCATAAAATAGTGTGACCACAGTTATGTGATAAGAATTTAGGATAATTACTAAGTTCATTATTTTGTTTAGTATGTACATGTATGTTGATAATAATTGGGTCTAAATTAATTGCCGTTGTACTACTAAAGCTGAAAGAATGGCACTTCTGTGTAGGCAGCAGTGAGGCGGAACCTTTGTTTGTTCTGGTTGCACCTGGGACCGGTGTGAAACGCGGTGCAGTGAGACTTCATTGTTCCTGCTTTATTCACCTGATACAGGTTGGAAACTGTGAAAAATCTGTAACTGTCTACCTCATAAGGCCACACTTTATGAGGATGATTGTTTGTAAAGCGTTCAGTGGTGAAATGTCGTCGAAACAGTTACATATAAAGACAAAAAAAGTTAGTTGGTCTCGGCGGAGTTTTCTCCTGCTGATGTTCTTGCAAGGGCCGCGAAAGTGGTCTGATATGTAGAAAAACAGTAGTAAAGTGTTCTGAAAGCTCCCGTACACTATGAATGTTTAGTATTTACGTACATTGTTAATGAGATTACCATGATTTAAATGTATTTTGTACAACTTATTTAATGCTGTTTATAGTGAGCACTGATTATTCATGATGTGAAAAGGGTTGTTCTGTTAAAACATTTTGTGAAATATGTTAACATAAGCATTTTCAAGTAAATACATTTCAGTAGCCTGTAATTATTACAGAGTAGAGTGTCTAGCTTCTCAAATTTGAAGTGACAATATGTACTTATTTGAATGATGCTGAAAATAAGCAACATTATACTGTATACTGAAAAAATTAATGCACTTCAATGACTACAAGTGTTTACTGGACGAAGAAAGGTCACTGAGAGAGTGTTTGTGTCAGAATTGGTAACATGTTAGAGTGAAATTGCACTTTATGGAAAGTGTGAGAAAATGGAATGTAGTGATGGACTTTAGTGAACTGAGAACTCAGACAAATATAAAGAACTGAAATGTGAAGAACAGAAATGTGTTTATGAGCTTTGTTGATTTTGAGGTGTTAATAAAACACAGAAGCAATCTGGGGAGAAACGCGGTGCAGTGAGACTTAATTGTTCCTGCTTTATTCACCTGATGCAGGTTGCAGACATATTTGTTGCTGTGGACTCACGCCTGAGACCCGTAACATAAACAATGCTAACGTTATGGTTATAACGTGTGAAGGGTAACGCTTAGCCTACTAAACGTTACCCTAGATTGCACAGTTTATCCACCTTCTTTCAGTAAGGAGTAAATTTAACACACATACTTCTTTTTTTCCCTCAATCTGTTTCAGGGCCCCTCCCTGAACCACCATTATTGCCTCTTAGTAAAGGACTGAAAAGGCTCAGACTGCAACCACTGATATCCTCAATGCTGCATGGCTTGTCTGAGCTCTCCATGGTTGACTTCAGGTTCGGATCTGGGCCAAGAGGTTCACCCCTATCATACCAGTGTCCTCCAGTTGTAGCCGTACCCACAAGTCATGTATAACACCCAGATGCACCCGTATTCTCTGAACTGCCATTAGAAGGCTCAACATTCCCTGCTGTTTTTCCAAACTTTGAGCCAAATTTGCAACATGTCCTCCATCTAATCAAAGATATAAGGTAGTCTAAACGCTGTAAGAACCGCTGCAAAATCTCACATTGATAAAGGTTAACTAACAGAGAGTCATAACAATAGAATACAATATGCATTTTCATAAATCAACCACTACACGTTCTGCAGTGTGTTGATAATTCATTGTCTTCATGAATGCATTTTCTGCATAGATGGAATTGTCTGCATCACCGAAAACCTACACTGACGTACCTATGCATTCTCTAAAATGAACCTCGGTGCCTTACTAAAATGAACAGGTCTACGTAGCAAAACGAACAGGGAATTTACGTGTTTTAGACCTGTAACAATCTCTCACTCCTGTGTTTTCGGAGTTGCAATAGCCTGACCTAAAAAGGAAAAACAACAAACAAAAGAGGTTATTGTGTAGGGAACAGCTTTTTTTTTTTTACTTGTTAAGTTATGACTGAGCAAACTGAAAGTTCAGTATGCCAAATCTCCATTAGGAAGCACACATACTTGTAAGCCTTAAACATGTGATGTGGTCATTGATCAAGCTGTAATACATTAATGACATTAATTAAAATGTATTGTTTTTTCTACCGACAACAGCAAAACCGAAAGACGTCTCAACTAGATCGTCGGCAATAAGTTCCTCAGAGGACGAAAGGAAGAAGAAGAAGAAGCCCAAGAAAAAGAAGAAGAAGAAGCAGAAAGCAAAAAAGAAAAGGTCTAAAAAGTAGATTATCTATGTGAATGAACAAATATTGTTTATAGTTCTAATTTTTAGTGGAGTTTGTGTGGCATTTTTGTTTTGGGGAATTGGGCACAATTATGTTTTTGTGAAATTTAGCGGTACTTTTGTATATAGTAGTTGAATATTATTTATATAGTGGTTTAGCTTATGTAGTACTTTCCTATAGTTAGTTTAAATAAATAGAATATTTTTTCTTGTAAGTAAGAGTTATCAATAATGCATAATGTTTTTATTATTTTGCTCTGGTTTGTGAATTGGTTATTTTCAAAATAAATTTATTTAATAATGGAAACAATGTTACAGAACCCTTTGTACTTACAGACAGGTCATAGGTACTTAGAGTGTAAGTACTCGGTACCTGCATAGGTAGGGAAGGTAGTTACAGGTAAAGTACTCAGTAGTTAGACAGTAAGTGAAGCCAACAAGTGTTCACTTTATAATACAGCCCTGTTCCCAGTTGTTGACCAGTAGTTACAGGTAAAGTGCTGGGTTGTTGCAGTGGAAGTACTGGATAGTTAGACAGTAAGGAAAGACAAGGGTTATCTTAAGGGCTGGGTAACTTTAAAAGGTGAATTGGTGTCTCTGAAAAATAAAGATATTAAATAAATAAAGATGTTTTGTACATCTGCATGTCTTGTCATTATTATGTGAAACACATACTCATCAATACGTTACAGTATTTCAGTTTATCATTGGTCTACACACTCTGTAGGGGTCCATGGTGATTCTTAAGAGGAAGTCGCACGTCAAGGTTTGTACAGTAAAGGCATATGTTCAGGAAAATTACACTGTTTTGATAAGTACATGGTAAAACTACAGTGTAAGACTCCAGGACTTACACTGTAAGACACCAGCGTTAGTACCCCATAAGAGTCCGCAAAATGTCATGCTACATTTATGAGAGTTACCCCCACAATTGAAGAAACTACACATTAAAACACGTCAAACTACCATATAAGACACGAACGTAACTGCCCCATAAGAGTCTGTAAAATGTCATGCTACGTTTATGAGAGTTACCTCCACAGTTGAGGAAACTACACATTAAGACACGTCAAACTACACTGTAAGACAACAGCACTTACACTGTCAGACACAAGTGTCAGTACTCCTCAGGTTGCGGGAAATGACATGTACATGTCTGACATTTACCTTGAAAGTTGAGGAAACTACACTGTAAGAGACGGGAAACAACTCTGTAAAACACGGGCCGTGTTATAAAGTGCTACCGAAATATCTTATGAAAGGCTGAGCTTTATTTTCCCAAATCTGACCAGGAGATTTTTGGGCCTAAATGTAACCAAATAGCGAGTTAAAACTGAACTTAAGTCTAAGAATAGTAGTACCATCCTATTCTCTTGGATGAACCTTCTGCTACACACTTAAAATCCACCTCATGACTCTGAATTTGCAGCTCCTTCAGGCTGGAAGCATTTCCTTCCACATCATAGTCTCACCTTTAGGAGAGAAAATACAATAAATAAATCATCACATCACCAAATTAATAGCTAGCAGTCCTGCAATTAGCATGCAGTTGAGCTCTAATCCTGGCCGGCATGTTCCCCAGGAGCCTTTCACACTGTTAAGGGCTAATCTTGTCCCATTCTTCTTGAATTACTGTTGTAATTATTCTGTTTTCTTTGGTTTACACTTTGAAACAGACCTTTGATAATCCATCACAGATTTTCAATGGGGCTCATGTCTGTTGATTAAGATGGCCACTGTAAGACCTGGATACTGAACTCCTGCAGCCAAGTTCTACTGGCCCTGGATGTGTTTAAGGGGCTTTATCTTGTTGAAACATACAGCTTTGACCTCAACAGAACAGTGCAGATGCATAAGGGAACATGTGGGTTTTGAGAATGGCACAATAATTGGCAGAGATGTGCCATCACAGACAGTGAGATGACCAACACCAGGAACAGTCATGCATCTCCAAACCATGATACTGCCTCCACCATGCTTGACAGTAGGTACTGTACATGCTGAAGATGATGCTTTGCCTGGCCTTCTGCATAGCCTCACATTAGCAGGTGGAAGACAATGCTGGAAACTGGACTCATCTGACCACAGAATCTTCTTCTAATTCCTGGTTGTCCAGTTCCTGTGTGCCTGGGACCAGCAATGCCGGGCTAACCTCTGTGTGTCATTGATCAGGGGCTTCTGAAGCCATGATCTTAAAGTTAATCATGTACAGTGCGGGTGAAACACTTTACACTAGCTTGATTTGACCACTGCTGCTGAAGCAGTTGCTGAAGAAACCCTTGCGCATCCAGATCTTGGTTTGTCTTCCAAGCTGTTAGTTTGTCGAGTGTGTCTGACTGCTAAAGGACTGCTGCTGCATTTCCTGGCTAAATTAGCATTTGATTGGATACATAGCGTTCTCTTGGAATATAAATTAATTAAGCATGGTATTAATGGTATTTTCTATAATTCAATCAAAGCCTTATACAATGCACCAGAAGCATGTGTGCAGGTGAACAATCTGAGGACGGACTGGTTCCCTACTCCATTTGGGATAAAACAAGGAGATGTCCTCTCTCCTACTTTGTTTGCTCTTTATGTTAATGATTTGGCTCAGGAAATTAAGAGGGCTAACTGTGGAATAGATATTGAGGAGTTTAATCTCAGTATTTTATTATATGCTGATGAAAAGTTAGAGAAATGTTAAAATGGTTATTTGAAAATGAAATATTTTCCATTGCAAGCTCTATAGAGAAGGGATGAACTTTGAGACTGAAAACTATTGTGATAATGCCCGAGCAGTAAACCCCTTTTTTTTTTTTTTAAAACCGCATACACAGGTAAGTGATCTGGCTAAAATGAAAACCAAGGCAGTTATAGCAAAAATACAAGTCTTTTATTTTACAATCTTAAAGCGAATTATACAATTATATTTAATCTATAAAATATTAAACTCCTAAACAAAGTAGCCCAAATAATAAAGTAAAGTGTGGAATTTATAAAGTAAGCAAATTCAAAATATACACAAAATTAGTAAATAATTTAAAAAAAAACAATTAGTAATTTCAAACCAAACTACAAAGAAAACTAACTAAACCCCACATCAACCTTAACCTAAAGTGCTGTAGTGCTTAAAGTGCTTAGATGTTAAGGTACTGTGAGTCTAAAGTGCGACCGCTGTGCAAAATGGCAAATGGTAAAGTGCTTTTAAAGTTCCGACTAAGGTAGATGTTGTACTACAAAACACTTAAACCCCTGACAGCAATCCCATTGCTGAACTCAACAAAAGAACACTACAGACATAGAAAGGGCTAACAATGTAAAGGGCAGGGGAAAATCAAGTAAAAACAACTATTTTTATTTAAATCTCTAAAATGACAAAAACTCTAATTTAAGAAGAAAGCCAATTTGAAGCTTAATGAAATTTTCAAGAGAATAAGAAAAAGAGCTTATTGAACAGCAGCGGCCAGCTTAAGAACACAAAACAGTAGTTGTGAGAATCAGCCGATCACTTTTAAAACTACTGTTAGTGCATCAATATAACAGATTTACCTTAGCACAGACAGAACTCGGCTCCACACCACCAGCTCACACTAGAAGTTCTGAGCAACGCACTGGAGTAGCCCCATTTCTCCACTAAACCATTGGATTAAAGAAAAGGCAATTCAATCCAGAAACTAACATTTAAATCTAAACAAATACAAGATAATAGGCTGTATTTACTCATATTAAACATCACACGACCGCACCCAAGCTCTGAACTCCCAGACGCCGCATTCTACACACCTGTGTTGAATCTGTTGATGAAATAGCGTGGGGCCAGGGGTGAGACGGAGCGGTGCGTTCATGGCCCCTCCGAAACTACCGTAACCCACCCGGTTACACTATGTTTACAATCTGATGTTTGTAGTGATTCATTTAACTGTATGCCATCTTCTCTGTTTGATGACTAGTGTCATATAAGCCCATACAGGCTGGGCACTTAAATGGGTGCATGACACTTAAATAAAATATATTCATTCATTCATTCATTCATTCCTGGCTATCTGGTAGTGGTTGTACCCTTCCTAGCTGAGAATCTGTATCTTCAGGCATGTTTCCTGTGTTAGGTTAGGTGAACTTCTGCAACAACTGAATTATTTTCAGATTCCCAATTTACGTTGAAAAGTCTGTCAAAATCCAAATCACCCCATTCTGTGATTTAAAAAGAAAAAATAGCAAAAACACACTGCAGTAAACACCTGATACTTTAACGGGACAACTGCTGAGGGCTCATGCAACTGGGATGTACTCATGTCTTGTTCAAGCTTTACTACATAAATCATAACGGAACATTAGAGCCTGTCCTCAAACCAAAAACGACCACATAGGTCGTCTGTACACGCCCGTATTACGACCCAGTGTTACGTTTTGACTATGCGACCTCTGGCGGTTGAGTAAATATCGACACTCTGGAGTCGCAGGTGAAACGTCACCATGAACAAACTTTTATCTAACACTATCCCTGTCCCTATCCCTAACCCTAACCTTAACCATAACCCTAAAAAAGTGTTGGGAAAGTGAGAAAAAAGCCGTTTTGCGACGGAAAAGCCGTTTCGCGAATTAAATCCCGTAATGCGTTCGTTTTCCCCGTAGGGGCGCAAACGTTCATACGACCGCATAGGTCGTATTCCGGTGCACGGTGCAAACGACCGATGCGGTCGTATGAATTGGAGGACTTGTTGGAACATTATGTGTGCAGGTGTCCTGTATGTGTGCTACACTCACGTGGCTCTCAGTGGGTAGCAGGTTTAAAAAAAGATAGCCCATAGTGATAAACATGGTATACACTTTGATTACTAGGTAGCATCGCAACACTAAATCCTGTAATGATAGTTGTCAGAATTGTCCCACTGTGCTCCATTAAAACACTGAGAGCACGACTTTCTGAATCAGTGAGCTACAAAATATATAACAACAACATTTAGATTCAGGTATTACAAAAGCAGGGGTGAGTAATGTTCGTGATCAGTCGTGTCTGTGACCATTTTAGTGATATTTTGCAGGTGAAATACCTTCAAAGGGCTCCTGTTTGTTGTGTTGAGGTCAGTAAGTCTCTGTCCAGAACTTCCTGCCACAACAGATTCACTTTCTGTGATATTGTGAAAAATCCTCCTGTGGAGAATAACTTCCTTTAAAACAGTCAAAGAGTCCAAACCAAGCTGGGCTTAATGGCAGTGATCTGGAGGAGGAACAGACGGCCAAGTGACTGGAGGTCTGTAGCAATGGCCAACTCTGGAGCAGGGTGGAGGTCAGCCAGGAACAGTGGAGGCATGAACCAACTCAGCAGCTGACTCAGGACCAGCTATGGTGACTTGGGAGATCTTGAGAGAAGTCAACCAACTTTGGGGCTGACTCAGGGACAGATTTAGGAAGTCCAATTAACCAACTCATTAGTAAAACCAAGAAGGGGGCAGTAATTCAGTGGCTGGACAACTCAGGAACGGTACTGAGCAGGGCTTAAGGTCTGACCATGAGACCATGGCGCATTTAGGGCCTGAATGTGATCTCTTTCAAATGAGATAATAATCTCCTCCATGTGGAATCTAGTCTTCGCTTGGTCTATTTTTGCTCAGCATATGCTCGAACAGTTCAGCAAAGAGAACCAAAAAACAGAATGCAGAAGTCAGGTTAAAAAAAAAGCAAGAAATAAATTTTAGTAACAGCAAACTAGTACCTGATAACAAAACTATGCAGGCAAACAAGTTGAGGCAGATTCCAGGATACAAAAAAGATCCAAACACAATAAACAGAGCCAATGCAGAAAAACACAGCGCTGGAAAGCCGTTACAGACAATCCAGAAAAGAACAAACGGGCTACATGGGAGAATATGTATGAGGTTGGCCTGGTTGGAAAAACCAGAGTCAGGAGAAACACTGGTAAGAATGGAGAGAGCCATTGAGGACCTCTGCTGGGTGGGAGGAGTGACACAAGAAACAACCAGGCTGAAGAAATCACTAAAGAAGTCAATGAGAAAAACCCTAAATCATGACAAGTTGTATACACTTAAAATATTAGGTGTCTTTTTTCCGTGTATATGTTTAGATTTAGTGCAGGTACACACATTTCAAAATTTAAAAATAATGAAAAGAACATCCCACCCTCACTAAGGGGTTTTTAAACCCATTTTTAAGATTCCTCACTTTCCTCTGTCAAAACATGTAGTCTAAACTGTAATCAGATCAAAAAAAAGGCTGGGTTCCTGCTCACTGCAGCAGAGTTGCTTCCAGCCGCCCTTAAACTCCTGATGCAGATGCATGTAATGTTTGGTCTCTTGTAGGAGGTGCAAGATCCTATCACCATTGCAGATCAACTTTATTATCAAAGCATAGAGAGAGCAGAGAAAGATAGACACACTTCAAGTAAGCTGAAAGAAAGTGGAAAATACACTGCCAGTCAAAAATTTGGACACCCTTTCTCATTCAATGTTTTTTTTCTATTTTTACTATTTTCTACATTGTAGATACAGACTCAGAACTATTTCTGAGTATGTTTGTTTTTGTTTTCAGTGCTCTGTAACGTCTGCCTGAGGTCAGAAGTTCAAACAGGTGATTTCCAGGGTGACATCGCCATACTGAGGACATCAAAACTATGAAGCAAGATATGTGGAATTATATAGCAAACAAACAACTGTGAAAAACTTTAAATATATTTTATATATTAGATACCTCAAAGTGGCCACGCTTTGCTTTGACGACAGCTTTGCACACTCTTGGCATTCTCTCAATAAGCTTCATGAGGTAGTCACCTGAAATGGTTTTCACTTCACAGATCTGCCTGGTCAAGGTTAGTTTGTGGAATTGCTTGCTTTCTTAATGGGACCCCCAGTTGTGTTCTGCAGAAGTCAGGTTGACAGCCCTTTTTGAGCAGCTAAGCAAAGACAAATGACAGTACCTCATTACTGAAGGTGAAAAAATTTTATGTATCCCAAAGGGCAGTTGCAAAAACCATCAAGCACTATGACGAAACTGGCTCACATGAGGACAGCCCCTGGAAAGGAAGACTAAGAGTCACCTCTTCTGCTGAGGATAAGTTCGTGAACCATGGAGGAGGAGGTGTGATGGTGTGGGGGTGCTTTGCTGGTGACACTGTTGGGGATTTATACAAAACTGAAGGCACACTGAACTAGCATGGCTACCACAGCATCCTGCAGCGACATGCCATCCCATCCAGTTTGCATTTAGTTGGACCATCATTTATTTTTCAGCAGGACAATGGCCCCACACACACCTCCAGGCTGTTTAAGGACTATTTGACCAAGAAGGAGAGTGATAAAGTGATGTGTCAGATGATCTGGTCTCCACAGTCACCTGATCTAAACCCAATCCAGATGGTTCGGGATGACTTGGACTGCAAAGAGAAGGTATAAGGGCCAACAAATGCTCAGCATCTCTGGGAACCCCTTCAAGATTGTTGGAAAACCATTTCAGGTGACTACCTCATGAAGATTATGGAGAGAATGCTAAGAGTGTGCAAAGCAGTAATCAAAGCAAAGGGTGGCTATTTAGAAGAATCTAAAATATAAAACATATTTTGACTTATTTCTTTCTGTTTACTTCATATTTCCAGATGTGTTCATTCATAGATTTGATATCTTCAGTGAGAATCCACATGGTAAATAGTCCTGAAAATAAAAAAAAATCAAAAGGCCTTCACATTGCGTTGCCCAGAAGAGCACAATTTTAAGCCAGTGCTGGTGTGTAATTCAAAGAGACCAACTTATCTGCACAATTCAAGATCAGTTAAGACTTGCTGCTGATGCTTTATCTGTTCTGAAGCTGCACTATTCACTCTGCATGCAATCTTACCCAACTGTGCTAGAATCAAATTAGGCAGACAACAGAGCAGATTGAATAATAAAACAAACAGGTGAAACAGTCATATGAGAATGCTGCAGATGAAAATAATTCAACTTTCTGTACAAGAACAAATATTGCTGGACGTTTGTCCACAGAGCTTCAGTAATTGCAGCTGATCGAGAACGCTGCTGCCCGAGTCCTAACTAACACCCAGAAACTGGACCATATTACACCGCTGATCAAATCACTATCTTGGCTTCCTGTTAGTCAAAGCATAGAGTGCAAAGTCTTACTCCTGGCTTACAAAGCCCTGAATGGTCTTGGACCAAAGTACATCCTAGATGTATTAACTCAAATGAAGCATCCAGAGCCCTTGAGTCATCAGATACAGGTTTACTGTAGTGATGTTACGCTCGAGCCAGTTTGCTCGACACAGTGCCGAGCTTTTGAAGCAGAAGTGTTCTGAGACTGTGTTTCGATCCCTGCTTCAGCACACCCACAATCACGTGACTATCGAGAACGAGGCCTCGTTACGTCACATCGCGTGTCGCGGTGCTTCGAGCGAACTTTGAAGGGGTGGGACATTTCAATCTGTCCAGGTCTTAAAAGGCATAGGGGTCTGATTCACTCCCCAAATTGTGGGTTTTTGAGAGGAGGAGATTACGCTAGTGCATTTGCCATTTGTCATTTTGAGAGAAGTTAGGGAGAGTATACATTTAGTTAGAATTTAGTTTAGATATATCAAGTTGCATTTCATACATTAAATAACACACAGATACATACGCATAGATTCACTCATACACAACACACATTCATTCATAGAAACACACTACACATATATGCACACAAACATACATATATAACGTTTTAAAACATTTATTGCAAGTACAAAGCAGTGTGAGACAAGCAGTCCTGAGGCTTTTTCATTTTTTTCCACTTAGGTGCAGTTCTGACACAGGACCAGCAGATGTCACTCTTCTGATTGTGTCAAATGCTTCGAAGCGATGTGTCATTCTTGAAGCAGATGTGTCAAAGTGGTTCATTGCTTCATGAAGCTTCGATTTCACCATCACTAGTTTACTGTGTGTTCCCAGAACCAGAACAAAAATAGTGAAGCAACATTCAGCTGTTATGATTCTCACTTGTGGAAGAAACTTCCTGAACATCTGAGGTCTGCTCAGACAGTCAGCAGATGCTCAATCTGCACTTTTATCTTAATGTCTGCTTTTATGTTTTATTTCTAGGATTTTAATGTCTATGTTTCAGTGTCTACTTTTAAATCATCTTTAAAATTATTTTTTTCACTTCTGTGATGCATTTCTTTGCTGTTGTAAAGCACCTTGAATTGTCTTGTGTTTGAATTGTGCTATGCAAATAAACGTGAGTTGCATTGCCGAATAGTTTCACCCATCTAAAAAATAGAATCAGCATCTTAGCACTCTTTTGAGACATTTGAGAAAAGATTTTAAAGAATTCTGGCTCTTCAGCAGTGATGCAGTGAAAGGAAACAATCCGAGTGTGATGAAATTTAGCATTTATCACTCAGCTTTAAGTAGGCAGCCTGATAAGGATCACTGTCTATGCAAGTTGAAGAAAAATCCGTCGAAATATCCTACTCTTCATCCTCATCATTTGTTTATTGCATCTTTCCCTACAGACACCAGGCTTTGCTGCAGGGCACTGGAGCAAAATTGCTCCGTCTGAATCAGCTGTCATGCCACAGCTACCTGGAACCAGCGTGGCTTAGTGAACTCAGCCATCTGTCTGCCCAGCGTAGCACAGCCCATTCTTCACACACGTAATATGACAACATTTTATTAGGTGATAAACAAGCTTTTTGCAGCGTTTGACTGGAGATTTCCTGTAGAGAGGCATGGAGCACTCATGCTGGTCAGATTAGTTTCTGAGTAGGTTTAGATTCATGCATCACACACAAAGTGTCCCCAGACGATCCAGTTGCATATTTTTGAGACGTCATAGACACCGGACCAGGACGATAACCTACGTAATTCATTGTTTCCAAGAAGCTGATTAATATACAAACTGATACAACACTGATTTCCATGAGATTTCCTGTAAAATGAAGGAGGAACCATGAGCACAGATCACCTGTACAGCATTTTATTAGGTCACCCTGTCATTGTTTAAACGTTTGGAGTTGATAGTAAAAACTGATCAATGTGTCTGACAATACTTTATTAAATCAGTGTCTTTCTGTTTCCGCCTTGACAGACTGAAGGCTGGACTGCTGGAAACCACTCATCTTGACTGCTCCTATGCTTGTCTGGTTTCCAGGGAAGATCCGGTCGATCTATAAATGGCCTTTTGTTCTCTGGCTGCACGTTCACCCCACTCCTATGAACGTGTTATCTCAGGCACACCTGAAGAGATTTGCGCCAAGTTTTGCTCAAGCTTTTACTCGGACAATGAACTTGTAACAGCCGTCAAACCTGTAGTGTCAGATTTTCTTCTTTCATCCTTCCTTCTCCCCTATCTCTGGGTGAGCGTGAGGTGAGGTGGTGTGTGTGGTATGTGAGCAGGTGATGCCAATCCGAAATCACCAGACGAGATTCACATGCAGGTGGGCATGATCGGCTGCAGTTACCTTCCTCCTCTGAAAAAAGCCAGACACAGAGCACTACTAGATGCTGGATTGTTGAACAACTGCAGTCAGTTTACTGATCCCTGTTCTGGCCATGTCTTTTGTGTGTACCTCAGCTAACTGCTGTTTTTTGTGCTCTACTTTTGAATGATCCATTTGCTCGTAAATGCTTCACCTGGATTCTCTGTTCTCCACTGTCGGTCTAGACCCTCTCGGGTCACCACCCGAAAATCACCACCGGCTTCAGTGCCCCCCATCAGTCCCACTGGGGTCTCCGTTAGCTTCACTTGCGGCAACTGCTTCTCAGTTCCGCGGGTTTTAAGTAATACTTCTGGATGTAGTTTTATTCTGGTGATTTTTGTACATTTATGTTTTACTCCAAATGTCTGTCTGCTGTGTCCCTATACCAGTACTATAACAGAACTAATAGAATCAAGCGGCCAAAAGTCACTGTGACTTCATGCATGTTTTTGGCTGTACCTGCAGAATTCATACGTTAATTAGACACACTTGTCTACCAGGATAAAATGACAAAGTGAAGGCATTTTATATCAAAAAGGTCAACATTAGAATTCATTGTGACCACATCATGTTCTGCAAAAACACTTTTCTGGCCATTATACAACACCGAAACTTATCAACAGAAGAGGAGAATATGATCATGTTAATCATTATCTGCCTGCATGGTGGTATTATTGTAACCATGAATTATCTGGACTTTCTTTCCAATGTACTAAAGTATTGCAGCCTCTACTTGCCTAAATTCTGCTTTTCCTGCAGCGAGGCTTTTAAGCTACATTCCATGTCAAAGCAATTACAAACACCTGTAACTGGTTGGTTTAACTTACACTAAATCAGTAGATGAAACGACATCATAGTTTCTGTTAAGGTTTGACTGCTGTCTCAGCAGGTAAACTGTCATATCAGACACTCAAGGGCAGAGATTTGGATGTTTTGATTCTTCCTTTTCCCTCTGTCTACCTGATCTACAGGATGCATTTAAAACAGAGCCCTGTGAAGGCCTAGTCATTTTTCTTTGCAAGTGCATCAGTTTGGCTGCCATATTACTTTTATCGTCATGTATTGTGTTTGGAGGATTGGAGAGTTCCTCAGTTTGATTACATTTGGTGTGCAATTAATGTTTCCACTGGAATCTAATGTCACACATAATCAACTCTGAGCAGGTGCAGATAGAAGGCCTAAGGGCAGCCGAGGTGTTCACATCTGAGACAGGACTGGTTGACCTGCTTGTACAAACCCAATTCCAATGAAGTTGGGACGTTGTCCATCCATCCATCCATCCATCCATCCATCCATCCTCTATACACCGCTTTATCCTCATTAGGGTCGCGGGGGGTGCTGGAGCCTATCCCAGCTGACTCGGGCGAAGGCAGGGGACACCCTGGACAGGTCGCCAGTCTGTCACAGGGCTACATATACAGACAGACAATCACACACACATTCACACCTACAGGCAATTTAGAGTACTCAATTAACCTCAGCATATTTTTGGACTGTGGGAGGAAGCCGGAGTACCCGGAGAAAACCCACACGTGCACAGGGAGAACATACAAACTCCATGCAGAAAGATCCCAGGCCCAGGCCGGGATTTGAACCGGGGATCTTCTTGCTGCAAGGCGAAAATGCTAACCACTCCCACAGTGTGCAGCCCCAAGTCAAAATATGTTTTATATTTTATATTTTGCAGCCCATACCGGGAAATCAACACTGTCCAATTGAGAGATGGCCTGGCGGCCATCTCTCAATTGTCCTTCGACCTTCAAAAAATTCCTGGATCCAGACGGTGATCCGGATCACCTCCAAAATCTAATTGATTCTTACTCTTGCTCTTCCGGACATCCTGTAAAAATTTGGTGAAAATCCGTCCATGACTTTTTGAGTTATGCTATTAACAGACAAACAGACACACACACACACACACAGACGGACACACACACAGACAGACAAACGGCATGGCGGAGGTATGTGCTCTCCGAGTGCTTTTCTAGTTGTTAGTAAAATCTTTACTTTTCCTGAGCAATCTGACCTTTTGACAAAGACTGCAGACGGTAATGGAGAAATGTGGAAATGAACATTTGCTGTTCTTAGTGTGTTCCAGGAAAAAATAAATCTATTTTATTGACATAACATTTTAATGTACTTCCAGAGCACTGTTTTCAGAAGATAGAGCTATGTTTAGACAATCTTGCAACTGAGCTTAATTCCATTTTTGTTTTCATTTATTTGTGCAGACAGAACATTTCCACAGAGATCATATCACACAAGTTAAATACAGTGCCTTTGTTTTCAGTTATCATACAAGTCACCTTTTGTTATAATTCAGTTCACCACTACCATGACCCCCACCTCCTCCCGTTTTAAAAAAATTTTCACTTACACATTGATTCTATAATTTCATTTACAGACGCTGATTTCCAAAGCAACGTACATCTGAGAGTAGACACAACACAAGCAAAGATCTAGTCAGCAGAAAACAACCTGGACAAGCATTAAAGAAGATAACAAAAAGATTTTTCTTTTCTCTGTAATAGAGAGGAACAACACAAACAATAAAAGCACATGGAAAAATTTTAGCACAGCAGCTTAGCACACGTGCCTTTCCTTGTACAGGACTGACAGTAATATTTGATCAGTTCCTATAGTCTCAATAGAGTCAGTTGTATCTTTAACTTTAAATGATAAAAGATCAGTGCCCTGTAAAAAAATGGATTTTTTGTTCCTCAGCCAACTGCTGGATAATGTGATACTCATGCTGTCCAGGATGCTGCCCAGTTCGTAACTTTTTATTTTTAAGCTTCTCCCAGTAATGGCTCCAGTTTCCATCACTGTCTGCACCAAAACCAAACACACGGACCTTGGAACACAAAAATGAACATACGATAACTGACAAATCTGCTGCATTATGTAGGACACACCTATTTTATGAATATTTAACATTTCACTTCTGTTATCAAACTGCACATACAGCAGTGACGTGGATGAGTCATAGCATTCATATGAAACTGCCTATCAAGCAGCCTATCATCTTGAACAAGAATAGGCAGTCAGATAAGCCTCATGTCGGTCACATCAGGAAGACGATCACAAACATATCTTGTTGCTTATTTTTGAGCACTTATACAGAAACTGACAACTCTGTAGACTTCACAGTTAAGAGAAATTAGAAATGAACTTACCTGATCACAGATGTGCAGCGCAAGAACCAAAGCCATAAAGCCAGTGGATGGATACCTGCCCTTTTTATCCAGCCAGATGTCATGAACATACCTCATGAAGGCTGGATTGACCACCATTACCTGTTAGGAATCTGAATTAATGTTTCACCTTATTTGTATCTATCATTACTTTTGCAGACAGCTCACTGCTGAATGCAGTGAACATAATACTCACCAAATCCTTGTTAGCTTGAACCTTGGATTTTACTGCCGCATATGATCTAGAAACAGCATGAAATGACAAAATCAAATGAACTACTTGATAAAATAATGTTGTGGACATTCCAAAAGAAAGCTAAACAGTCGCAATGTGAAAGCAGACTTCAGGAGATTGTTCTACTCCCACAGTCTTTGACAAACTTTGTTAACATTTGAAGTCGGTTATGAGATTTCACTTCATTCATGAACTCTATGAACCCTTGGCAATTTTCTTGGTGATTTCACTACTTTAATGTTTAAGCTTGCATTGTGTTGTCTGTTTTTCTGTTTCACTTTATTTATTTTTCCCTGAATAACCTAGTCTATCCAAGTCTTCCATCATCTCATATGATAATACCATTGCAGCTTCTTTTTTTTTTTTTTTTTTAAAAAGCCTTTATATGAACAATAGAAATCATATTTACAAGGAAACGGTTATGTCTTCACATGTATTAAAAATCTTTGAAGAATATGAAACTAAAAGTTGACCATCTACTAAAGATAACGGAAGAAAAATCATGATATGGTTTCATTCATTATGTCTTAATGCCTGTTTGTTAGATTACACTGAACACATCTTCATATAAATGGGGACAAATCATATGCATGTAGTGAATAAGAATATAACTCACTTTCCAGTAAATCCTGTTGTGAAGGCCATGATGAGCCACTTAAGATCCTGTATCTTGAATGGAAACAGCACAAGATGAGTGGTGTTGTCTAAATCCACGGCACTCTCTGGATACATGACACGATGAGTTGTTCTGGTCCCAACATCTTCCTCATAGCCGTTGATACGACCAAAGTTCATTCTAAGGAGTACACACCAGAATACTTCTTATGTCACTTTTTTTGCAGAAATATTTGGACGAAAGAAGATTTCTCTGAGCAATATTTACCTTATGACGACATCATGGAAATCTATCAGAGGTCCGTAGTGTGATCGCTGTAAATTAACAGAATTTCCCACCACAGCACAAATCCTGCAGCGGTCAGGGCTGGGTTCTGTTAGATCTGGAGTTGGTGGGAACATCTGAAACAGCCTCTCTACTGTTGTTTTATAGGTGCTGAAGCTGCGCCTTTCATTCTGTAAGCGCTGACAGAAATACCAGACATACTCTGTTGTTAAATCAGTTATCATTTGCATTTTGTGAGCAAACAGGCATATAAGAACATTTGTATTTCTACTTCTCTTTTACCAATGAGAATCAGTTGCTAGTTCTGGGCTCCTGCTTGAGCTGGTTTGGAGTTGGTTCAACTTGCGAACCCTCTAAGAACCTGCTGCTTTTCCACAGGTTAGACACTTGTTGGTGTGGAAAATA
The DNA here is from genome assembly GCF_021347895.1 of Acanthochromis polyacanthus. Taxonomy (NCBI): domain Eukaryota; kingdom Metazoa; phylum Chordata; class Actinopteri; family Pomacentridae; genus Acanthochromis; species Acanthochromis polyacanthus. The sequence goes on from NC_067123.1 coordinate 19,773,021, forward strand.
CACCTTCTCGCCTACTAGGAGGTGGATGATGCCCCTCCTCATCCATATGTATGAGAATGAGTCAAATCAGAGTCTTTATGGAGTCACATCATTATGGCATTGCATATCTGTTCAAAGACTGGTGTCTTCATTGAACTTTTGCTGAGGACCACAGTACAAAGAGAAGGTTTGTCTTTCTCAAGACAAAAAGATTTTCTTGATCTTTAATTAGAATTCAGCCAACATTTATAAACACTGCTGCAAATGGCAATCCTGAGTTTCTGAATTTTCTGTAATGGGATCATTGAAATCCACGTGTCTTTGCCAGGACAAATAATCATGCATTGTCATATATATATGTACACTGACAGTCAATAGAAACTTTGAGACCATATTTTTCAACATAATTTTTATTTTGAAGCCCGAGACTCGATTTTCTTCATATGAATCATTTGTTTAGCACAGGGGTGGGGAACCTTTTTCATATCAAGGGCCATTTCAATTTTTATAAAGTCCTCCAAGGGCCATACTATTATGAATACATAACAAGTGATGAAAAAAAGACAAAGAAAGTCTATAACTGCTGTGTTACTAAGCCTCATGATTGCTGCATTTGTAGACTCACCTAATGCGATGGCTGGAACTGTTTTTCTTTAGCGAGGCATCTGATGTCAGCTGGCAGTGATGATGATGCTACTCGAAGCTGGTTTTCCAAGTTTGAGTCAGTCAGTCTTGAGCGGAGGCGAGTCTTTGCAAGAGTCAGTTTTGAAAAGAACTGTTCACAGCGGTACGTTGTCCAAAACAGAGATGCAAACTTCAGGGCATGTCTCCTCAGGATGGGAAAATCCTCAGCACAGACATACAGTTTGTAAAAGTCCAGCAGAGAGAGGTTGTTGTACTTGGCTTTGAGCTCGTTGTTGTTTTGCAGCTCAATTATTTCCATTTGAAGGTTGTCTGGCACATCAGATGGCTGCACATTAAATGGCGTCTCAAAAATGTCGAGGTCCTTTTGTGTATTTTTCACATCATGAAACCTCTCATCAAATGCCTAGATGAGTTTTGCACACTCACCAGCATATTCAGTTGTAACATCAGGCTTTTGTTCTTGTAGGGTGGGAAAGTGCACAGTGTTTCCCCCTTCCAGTTGTCCTTGCCACAGCCTTAACTTCACTTCAAATGATTTCACATTTGAAAGCAGAGAGCTGATGAGCTGATTGGGACCTTGCAGCTTCATGTTTAGCTCTGACAGGTGCTTGCTGATGTCCACCATGAAGGCCAGATCACAGAGGAACTTGCCATCACTGAGCTCCACGACAGGTTTCCCCTTCATCTCCATGAAGCGTCTGACTTCTTCCCGCAGTGTATAAAACCGCGCGAGCATATTTGCACGACTCAGCCATCGCACTTCACAATGATACACCAGATCACCATACTCTGACTCAAGCTCGCTGAGTAGCTCCATGAACTGGCGGTTGTTCAGCCGTCTGCTTTTAATGAAGTTTACGGTGGACACAACTGTTTTCATCACATGGGTAAGCTTCAGGGAATGTGCACATAAACTCTCTTGATGTATGATACAGTGGCATACAACTAAATCACTTGGATCCAGACTCAGACGGCTCATTTCTTTTTTGACTAATGCAGTCAATCCTTTTTGCGCGCCAACCATTGCGGGAGCTCCGTCAGTGGTGATGCCGCTCAACTTCTCAAATGGCAGTTCAAAATTGTTCATGGCCACAATAACTTGATTGAACAAATCCTCACCTTTAGTAGTGCCATGCATGGTTTGCAAAGACAGCAACTCCTCCTCCATTTCAAACTCGGTCGTAATCCCACGCACAAAAATGGCAAGCTGCGCTGTGTTTGTGATGTCTGTTGTCTCATCACAAGCCAGAGAAAAATACTCAAAGTCTCTTGCAGTGTTCTTCAATGTTTTTTCAATATCTTGCACCATATCAGTAATCCTGTCTGAAACAGTTCTTCGAGACAAACTGACGTTTTTAAATAATTTCACTTTGTCGGGCGCGAGAAGCTCCGCGGTGGCTACCAGGCACTCCTTCACGAACTCTCCTTCAGCATGAGGTTTCAGCTTCTTGGCTATTAATTCACTCACCACAAAACTTGCATGTGTAATATTCTCTCTGTCAGTCTGTAGTTGTGTGAAAGCTGCTTGTTGAGCATCCAAACTCCGACGAAGAGTGTTAATTTTATCCAAACGCATTTGTCCTCTCAACTCCTGGAGTTTAGCATGTTTCGAGCTGTAATGGCGCTCGACATTTGCCTTTTTCATCACCGCCAGCACCTCGCCACACACAAGGCACACTGGCTTGCCTTTCACTTCAACAAAGAAAAAGTCATTTGTCCATTTTTCCTGGAATACGCGGCACTCTGCATCCACCTTCCTTTTCTTGACAGTCGCCATGATGCATCACTTGTCTTGCGTCAATCACTCCGGCCCAATGCAATGACACGTACATCGCATGATGTATTCACTGACCCTGACGTTGACTCGGACACGTCTGTTTTTTCTCAGAAAACTAATGCCTGGCAATTTTTCTGCCCATAATTTTTTATTTATTCATATATGCATAAATGAAGATATAAAATATAAAAATTGTATTGCATTTGCAGGCCATTTGAAATGGTCTCGCGGGCTGTATACGACTCGGAGGCCGGATGTTTCCCATCCCTGGTTTAGCATATTGGCATACAGAAACAAAAATCTGAAGTTTCAAGAATGATTTCAAAATAAAGAATTTCACAAAAGAAAACGGCACCTGCCAAACACAAAGTCACAACAGTCAATACCGAGTATGGCCTCCATTTGCTTCGATGCAGGCAGCAATCCGTCGGCGCATGCTTTGGACCAGGCTTCTGATTGTGGGTTGGGAACAGCCCATACGCCTGACTACATCACTGTAGCTCAAACCGGCCTCCACCATACCCAGTGCCCAGAGACGTTCATGTGATAGACGCGGCATGATGCTGTTCACTGAACTAACAATGGTGGCCTTTTGTGGACCTTTATATAGGCCTTCAAAACCCATTCTCAAATTGTGCAGATACTCACTGAGTATTGCTTGGTGTGTATTTGGTTCACTTTTGCAAAGTGACCAACCAATGTGCAATGAATCATGAAAAAACGACAACTCATCATTATCTCAACTACCAGAGCACTAGATCATCAGTAAATCCACAATGAATAATTACAACCCCCCTACAAGTAGAATTCTGTGTACATTTCTACCTCAAAGTTTCTATTGACTGTCAGTATACATTGAAGGTGTATTTTATATGCATATATTCTCATCTGATAACTGCAGGATGACTCTTTATTGGCAGATGAGTGACTTACCTTCCACCAGTTGAAGGCATCCTCTGACAGGTTGTAGTTCACAGACAAAAATGGGTCCACAGAACTGTTGAAACGTTGCATGAGCAACAGCTTGTCTTCTGATAAACACTTCTCACAAGCACATGGGCTTTGTTGTAGAGAGTGGAACCAGACAGTTAAGTTGAAGTGGGTTCTTATGAACAGACTAACCCCGGTGAAAAACAGCAGTAAAATAAACACCTTAAATTTGGACATCTTTCTGGATTTGTCACGCTTGTGACTGGAAAACAGGTCCAGTCTGTGGACAAAGTGTGTGGTGAAATGCACAAGTAAGTCTACAGTTATGAATAAATAAAACACTGTCACCATTTATTTATAGTCATACTCAGCAACCCGGTCTCACAAGGATTCGTGAAACTGTCATGTAAATTAATCTATGGTTACGTGTGCACCAACACGATTTTCTCATGTTTTTCGTGGTGAACACAACGAAATTCAAACCAATGTATTTCAAACGGAGGATATTTCGTGCCACTCAGAACGTATTTAAAACTACTGCAACTACGGGTTTGATTTTATTTTCATATCTGAATCTTAATCACACCTGAATAGAACGTTTTCAAATATTCCTCGTGTGTCATATTTCTCCTCGGTCAGATTTAAGCGAGTTAGGGCATTTCGAATGGGTAATTATATTTTAATGTAAAAGTGTTGCGAATCCAATGCTATATTTTGCATTACATCGTCCCATATTTATAATGTAATGCAGGGGTCGGCAATTAGATGTGGCTTCGGGCAAAATTTGTGTAAACATCATTCGGCCGTTTGACCGAAGGGCCGGTGCGCTGGTATTTATTAAAAAATTTTGTTTAGTGGGTATCCAATGCCCATATAGCTCAGCAGGTTAAGCAGGCGACTCATGTACAAGAGCTGGTCTCCGATGTGGGTTTGATTCCGGTCCGCTGTATTAAATTAGGGGAATTTTTCATACACAAATGCAGATTTCTAAAATGTAAACCTATTTTTAATATGTTTCATAAAGAAATGTCTCTATCCTTCTAATCACTGAAACATATGAAAAAACCGACTGCTGTAAAACTTTTTAACATGATTGAAGATATCAAACTCATGGACAACCCCTAACCCATTGGACATTCATGCGGACAGACTCCTGTTTCAATTTAATAAAAAAACAAAAAACAAAAAAAAACAAAACGTGCAGCACTTCGGCACCTTTCTTCTTCGGTGGTGTCTGTGTAAAACAATGTCCAACATGCAAACAGCACACCTTGCGGCATGAAGCACAAAATGCAGGTGTAAATCAATGGGGTGCTGAACATAGTAATATTCATAGCGGGAATAATAGATAATAATAATAATAATAATAATAGGTAATAGAATATTCTGAAATTAAGCTCGACTGTCGACAGGTATTTTGCAAACACTGTAAACACACACACACTAATATACAGCCATGGCCATAAGTTTGGACACATCAACCAAAATGAAATATATTTCATTTTGGTTGATGGCTATGACTGGTATTTATATTGTAAGTGACAATTTTGTGGTATTTTCTAAGATTCACAAGCGTCATGGTACTTGTGTCCAAACTTTTGACCATGGCTGTATGTGAATGATGTTGATACTCCATCTATGATTTATATCACTTCTACCTATTGTTTATATAGGAATATTTGATTAATTAAACATTCTATTCAGGTGTGATTAAGATTCAGATATGAAAATAAAATCAAATTCGTAGTTGCAGTAGTTTTAAATACGTTCTGAGTGGCACGAAATATCCTCCGTTTGAAATACATTGGTTTGAATTTCGTTGTGTGCACCACGAAAAACATGAGAAAATCGTGTTGGTGCACACGAAACCATAGATTAATTTACGTGACAGTTTCACAAATCCTTGGGAGACCGGGTTGTACTCAGCAAAAGGAGTGAGAGAGCTGAGTCGTGGATTCATAATATTAACTTAATAAAGAATAATAATAACAACAACAACAACAACAATAATAATAATAATTAGAGATAATAGATGATGGTGATGATGATGATGATTATTATTATTATTAATATTGTTATTATTGGCTACAGTGTTCACTTGATTCCTGTGGGACATATTCCTACTCAGTCACAAATAAACTCATAATACATTTTTCAAACTGAAATCAAATAAAGTAATAATTGTACTTTTTAAACAAGAATCATCACTTCAAATGTGGAAATGTTTATTTAATTGATCTCTTACCTTAAATGAGAATCAATCAAGTTCTGGAAAAAATCATAAATGTGCAAATGTTCCCTATCAGTATCAGAGGATGATAACTGACTGACAGTTTGACTTCAAGACAACTGGCTGCAACTTCTTATTTGAAGGTTTACTGTGATGATGACACATCAGTGGCAAAGGGGAGGAGAGGTGTGGTTCTTGCATATGTGCTTAACAAAACACTGGTGATGAGGAAGAACTTTTTTCTGCACAAGTGTTGAGTTTTTAACCTTAACCTTATCTGACATTATACAAATGATATACAAATAATTTTTTAGCTCATTACACTCACAAAATCCCCTTTGTATGAAACTGACTTTCTAACCAACCGTAAAATTAATTGATTTCTTGTTAGAAGATTCAGTGTGTGAAGAGAAAAGTTTCTTCTTGAACTCACTGAAGTCGAGAGAATTTAAGGTAAAAGCATGAAAATTTAGATGAGAATCAAAAGTAAACCGGTTTAACAACCTACCTTTGCTTTTGCATTCTCACTGCAATTCAACCAGTCATAAAGGAGATGAGGTGTGACTCATCACCCTGATTACCCAAAATAGAGACTCAGATTGAAATATCTTATGAAAGGCTGAGCTTTACAGCCATGGCCATAAGTTTGGTCACAAGTACCATGACGCTTGTGAATCTTCGAAAATACCACAAAATTGTCACTTACAGTATAAATACCAGTCATAGCCATCAACCAAAATTAAATATATTTCATTTTGGTTGATGGCCATGACTGGTATTTATATTGTAAGTGACAATTTTGTGGTATTTTCGAAGATTCACAAGCGTCATGGTACTTGTGTCCAAACTTATGGCCATGGCTGTATTTTCCCAAATCTGACCAGAAGATTTTTGGGCCTAAATGTAACCAAATAGCGAGTTAAAACTGAACTTAAGTCTAAGAATAGTAGTACTGTCCTATTCTCTTGGATGAACCTTCTGCTACACACTTAAAATCCACTTCATGACTCTGAATTTGCAGTTCCTTCAGGCTGGAAGCATTTCCTTCCCCATCATAGTCTCACCTTTAGGAGAGAAAATACAATAAATGAATAAATCATCACATCATCAAATTAATAGCTAGCAGTCCTGCCATTAGCATGCAGTTGAGCTCTAATCCTGGCCGGCATGCTCCCCAGGAGCCTTTCACACTGTTAAGGGCTAATCTTGTCCCATTCTTCTTGAATTACTGCTGTAATTATTCTGTTTTCTTTGGTTTACACTTTGAAACAGACCTTTTGATAATCCATCACAGATTTTCAATGGGGCTCATGTCTGTTGATTAAGCTGGCCACTGTAAGACCTGGATACTGAACTCCTGCAGCCAAGTTCTACTGGCCCTGGATGTGTTTAAGGGGCCTTATCTTGTTGAAACATACAGCTTTGACTTCAACAGAACAGTGCAGATGCAGAAGGGAACATGTGGGTTTTGAGAATGGCACAATAATTGGCAGAGATGTGCCATCACAGACAGTGAGATGACCAACACCAGGAACAGTCATGCATCTCCAAACCATGATACTGCCTCCACCATGCTTGACAGTAGGTACTGTACATGCTGAAGATGATGCTTTGCCTGGCCTTCTGCGTAGCCTCACATTAGCAGGTGGAAGACAATGCTGGAAACTGGACTCATCTGACCACAGAATCTTCTTCTAATTCCTGGTTGTCCAGTTCCTGTGTGCCTGGGACCAGCAATGCGGGGCTAACCTCTGTGTGTCATTGATCAGGGGCTTCTGAAGCCATGATTTTAAAGTTAGTCATGTACAGTGCTGGTGAAACACTTTACACTAGCTTGATTTGACCACTGCTGCTGAAGCAGTTGCTGAAGAAACCCTTGGGCATCCAGATCTTGGTTTTGTCTTCCAAGCTGTTGGTTTGTCGAGTGTGTCTGACTGCTAAAGGACTGCAGCTGCACTTCCTGGCTAAATTAGCATTTGATTAGATACATAGCGTTCTCTTGGAATATAAATTAATTAAGCATGGTATTAATGGTATTTTCTATAATTCAATCAAAGCCTTATACAACGCACCAGAAGAATGTATGCAGGTGAACAATCTGAGGACGGACAAGTTCCCTACTCCATTTGGGATAAAACAAGGAGATGTCCTCTCTCCTACTTTGTTTGCTCTTTATGTTAATGATTTGGCTCAGGAAATTAAGAGGGCTATCTGTGGAATAGATATTGAGGCGTTTAATCTCAGTATTTTATTATATGCTGATGATATTCTTTTGATTGCAGAGGAAGAAAATAAGTTACAAAATATGTTGAATATTATGAATGACTGGTGTATAAAGTGGAGACTTGCTATTAACAAAAAAACCTCAAATAGTTCATTTCAGAAAACCTTTGGTGCCTCAAAGTGACTATAAATTTTATTTTGGGCAAACGTTGTTATATTCCGTAACTTATAAGTAAGGCAAGGCAAGGCAAATTTATTTATATAGCACATTATAATGTACAGTGAACCCTCGCGACAACGCGGTTCACCTTTCACGGCTTCGCTGTTTCACAGATTTTTTTAGTGCAGTTTTTTATGCTTTTTTTAAACAGTTCATTGTGTTCTGCATCCTGATTGGCTAAGGGACTGACCAACGTGAACAGTCTCTGCGCCTCGTCTCCTCTGCCATACAGGACAGCGCTGCCTGCTGTGGGGCGCTGGATCATTTCTCTCCTTGGTCTCTATGTAGTGAAACACCCTGAAAGATGGAGCCGACGGAGCAGCCTTATTCTTTTCCCCCGCCGTCAACCGGACAGTGAACGTGGTCCCCAGCCATCTCTGGCCACCGCAGCCACGTTCCCCAGGAGAACCCCCCCCTGCGCGAGCCTTCCCCACCCCCGACTGCTCCAGTTGATTCAGCCGGCCCGCTCTCTGAGGCAAGAGTACCGCCACGGCGTCCACCTGGCTGCAGCTGCAGCGCTCCCCCAAGTGCAGTATTGTATAATAACTGTAAAAAATAAAGCTGACTACTTCACGGATTTCACCTATCGCGGGTTCATTTTGGAACGTAACCCCCGCGATAAACGAGGGTTCACTATCTTGGTTTTGTGTTTCATGAAAATATGAGTTACTGTACCGGCAAAAGAGCTCTAGCAGATTCTGCTGGGAGAGCCCTAGGTGCTGTAATTAATAAGATGAAAGCTTGCCCGGATCCGACTTCTATTATATTCACTCAGCTGTTTGACTCCATGGTTGCACCTATAATGTTTTATGCAGCAGGAGTATGGGGATTGGGGGAGGACACCGAGTGTAACACTGTTCAGCAAAGGGCTATAAGGTACTTTCTGGGATTTCACAAATTTACCCCTCGGGCAGCCATAGAGGGAGACATGGGCTGGGAGCCTTGTGTGGCGAAGCAGAGGATTGAAGTCTTAAGACTTTGGAACCGCCTTGTATTCTTACCTGAGGACAGGCTCACCAAGAGGGTATTCAATTGGGATAGAATTCATAAATATCCCTGGACTAAGGGTGTCCTTGAAATCCTTGTTAGTATGAATTTGCAGTCCTTGTTTCAAAATAATTTGCAGTGTAAATTACGAGAACAGAGAAAGATATTGTTTGAGATCTATAAAGAAAAGTGGCACTTCAATCTGTTTCGTAAACCAAAATTACGAACGTACATTCAGTTGAAGGACTGTTTTTCTGTAGAGCCTTATGTAAATTGTTACTTTATAAAAGGACAGAGGTCTCTGTGTGCTCAACTCAGAGCTGGAGTGCTGCCTCTACAGATTGAGGTAGGTCGTTACAAAGGGATCCCCGAGGATAAAAGACTATGTATTGTGCGTGATATGTCTTTGGTTGAAGATGAATTTCATTTTATGTTTTATTGTCCTTTGTATATGAATTTGAGAACTGTTTTGTTTGCAAAAATCCAGAATGTTAATCCTGATCTGTTTTGGATGTCCGAGGGAGAAATGTTAAAATGGTTATTTGAAAATGAAATATTTTCCATTGCAAGCTATATAGAGAAGGCATGGACTTTGAGACTGAAAACTATGTATACAATCTGATGTTTATGGTGATTCATTTAACTGTATGCCATCTTCTCTGTTTGATGACTAGTGTCATATAAGCCCATACAGGCTGGGCACTTATATGGGTGCATGACACTTAAATAAAATATATTCATTCATTCATTCATTCCTGGCTATCTGGTGGTGGTTGTACCCTTCCTGGCTGAGAATCTGTATCTTCAGGCATGTTTCCTGTGTTAGGTTAAGTGAACTTTACCAGTGTCATCTGCAACAACTGAATTATTTTCAGATTCCCAATTTACGTTGAAAAGTCTGTCAAAATCCAAATCACCCCATTCTGTGATTTAAAAAGAAAAATAGCAAAAACACACTGCAGTAAACACCTGATACTTTAACGGGACTACTGCTGAGGGCTCATGCAACTGGGATGTACTCATGTCTTGTTCAAGCTTTATTACATAAATCATAACGGAACATTATGTGTGCGGGTGTCCTGTATGTGTGCTACACTCACGTGGCTCTCAGTGGGTAGCAGGTTTAAAAAAAATAGTCCACAGTGAAAAACATGGTATACACTTTGATTACTAGGTAATCAAGACATTTTAAGGCAGGAGGGGATATTTTTGTGGAAAAGAAAACTTTGAAATATGAAGCTTTGACACACAGAGCTCAGTTTTTCGGGGTTTAATCAATGTTTGAAGAAGGATTCTAATGTATAAGTAGGAAATTTCATTTATTTAACCTGAAAGTGTCAAGAAATACATTATCCTTCTGTTCTGTAGAGTAAACTTTGCTAGCTCTTGCTTGTTGTCTATCTAGAGCGCGCTAGCCGCTCTTCAGCAAAACTGGATTTTACAACAACTCTGAGTGGACAGACACATCACAGAATAACTTCTACAAGGACGTAGGGAGCTTACGGAGTGCAAGACTCACTGCGAAGCGGTTTGTGTTGAGGACGTTAACAGCACCTGGGGTGTATTTGGCGAAGTTAGCGGATAGCTAACTCGACTGCCAACACTGTTGTTTACCTTAAACGACATGGCGTCTACTGCACATAGGAGAACCTCTCATTGCGAAGGCTGTGTTACACTTTCTCGAACGAAAAGAGAAGTAACTAACCTGAGGGAGGACATCCGGAGGCTGTCCGATGAGCTTCGGATGAAGGAATCCATGCTGTCAAGTTACATTGACATGGCTGCATCGGAGTCCAAGAGGCTACTGGCCATCCACACCGAAATCTCGGATACGCTGCTGTGGGATCCTGTGCGCCCACGTCCTTCCTCCAGCTCAACACCTAATCCCCGGGATTCCAGGTCGTGGTTCGTGGAGACAGAAACTCAAGGAAGTCATCCTATTCCCCTCCGCCGCTCCTCCTCAGCAACCATTACGCGGCGTTGCAGGATGATACCCCCAGAGATCCAAGTGCTGGACTAAACGCCGACACTGTGGGCTGCCCTCCCAGGTCCCCACACCCGGATCCAGTGGGCGCTATCACCGCCTCTCCGCCACTGGCCACTGCTGCTGTCACCACTCCAGCGGCGGCAGCCTCAGCTTCACCTGCCGGCGTCTCCTCTCCACCTCCCGCTGTCACTTCCACTCTATCTCCGGCGGGGTCATCACCATCTGATGCCCCTGCTGCTGTCTCCTCTGCACCCTCCGGTCATACTGCTGCTGTCCGGAGGGCAGTACGGACCACCGAGCGACAGTGGAGCAAACAGCGAGAGAAGCTCATCTCCTCCCACCGCCGCAAGCTGCTCAGGGAGGCCGTCAGCATACGCTCCGGTGGACCTCCTCACCCTGAGGCAACGCGGGAGGGACCCTCCTCCTCACCGCTACCTCTCTCGGACGACAGGGAATCCTGGTCAGCGGTGACCAGAGGCGCCAGGGCTCGTCCATCTCCCCCTTCTCCGCCTCCGGTTCTACCGCTGGAGAACGGATACGATATTCTGAGCCTGCAGGATTTTCCTCCCATGGGAGCGTGTTCCGACCCGCCCCCGGGACTTGTCCACCCAGCTGGTCGTGGCTCTCGCCAACCCAGGAGTCCGCGCGTCCAGCCTGGTCCCTCTTCTCCTTTGGTGGCACGGCGAGGAGCAACCGCGGGCCGGCCCCACCAACCCCGGGTCTCACCCCGCCAGCAGCGCACCTCCAAGCAGCACGTGGAGCAGCGCACCCCCTCCGTGCTGGTCGTCGGGACTTCGATGGTCAGACACGTGAAGGTGCATGGTGGCCTGACCTTCTGCCGCCCCGGAGCCCGCGTCAAGGAGGTCGAGTCCTCCGCTCTCCAGCTTTGTGCTCAGCACAGCTCAGCCTCCACGCTGGTCCTGGAGGCCGGCATCAACGATCTCAGAGACCAGCAATCTGAGATCCTTAAGAGGGATTTCAGGCCTATGTTGGATCGCATGCTGGACACGGGGAAGCGACTGGTTATTTCCGGCCCGCTTCCCCCACCGCGCTATGGTGACGTCATCACCAGTCGCCTCCGCCAGCTGCACCTATGGCTGAAGGGATACTGCCTTGGAAAAAGTATTCCATATGTAGATAATTTTATCGCTTTTTTAAACAGACCCCAGCTTTTTAAACCGGACGGCCTTCACCCAAACCAGGAGGGGTCACGGCTTTTATCAGTAAACATTGACTTGACAGTCCGATCTTGCACCACAATCACCTCCTGACTCACTACACCCATACACGCGCCCTCTGCACCTCACCCACACTCACCTTCGCCTACCCCCTCCTACATCATACAGGCCCCTCCTTCAGTGACCCCAGTGGCACAGGACAATAATCACACAATCAAAACCATAATTTCGAACAGACAAACAAGACCTCGGACTACTTTTAGATCAAACTGTGTTTTTAACATTCCATTGGATAAATATGATGAGCGCACGTTCAGCACAGATGTTAAAATGGCTGTGCTGAACGTGCCTCTCTTTTAAACAAATCATTTATTATAAATGACATAATTTTAGATAATAACCTGGACAGCATTCTCCTTATGGAGACATGGCTTGGCACTGATGCACCTGTCGTTCTCACCGAGGCTTCTCCACCCAATTTTAACTTTTTATTTTCAACTAGGGGGTGCAAAAGAGGGGGCGGTACTGCTTCAATTACAAAAAAACAACATGCAAATGAACGAAGTCAATTTTAACAGCTACTCATCATTTGAATACCATGCCTTCGTTTTTAGCAGCCCACCAATCCTCTGTATAACTGTCTACCGACCACCCCAGTATTCTACTTCTTTTATTAGTGAATTTTCTGAGCTTTTATCAATTATTCATAGCTCTTTTAACAGAATTTTAATAACTGGTGATTTTAATCTACACATTGACATTTCCTCAGACATAATGTCTAGAGACTTTTTAAATCTTTTACACTGCCTTGATTTTAAGCAACATGTCACACAGCCGACCCACAGCAGGGGGCGCACCTTGGACCTCGTTATATCTTATGGTCTGTCAGTTGGTGTGCCCTCTGTTGTGGACCTGGCTGTGTCTGACCACTTCTGTGTGTTTTTTACAATGACCAGTTTTAAACAGCGGGAGGCCTCTGTGAGAACAGTGAGGAAGCGCTACCTAACTTCTGAAGTGGCTGAAAATTTTATCCAGATCTTACAGAGCACTCCTGCCGAAATTTTACCACCACCCTGCGATTCTTTCACCGAAAATTTGAACAATAAAATAAGGTCAATACTCGACTCAGTGGCTCCACTTTTTATCAAAACAATTAAAACAAGACCCATACCTCCGTGGAGAACTGGGGCCTATTTCACGAAGCAGGTTTTACAAACTCTGAGTTTCTTCCACAACTCTGAGTTGATCTACTCTGAGATAGAAAACTCTGAGTTTTCGGTTTCACAACGGCTGATATGACTTGGGTTAATCAACTCGGAGTAGTTTGACCCGGAGTTACGCACGTGCACCGCAACTCTGAAAAGACAGCATCAATGGAACCCCGATTCGACGAGTCACCATGGAAACGGGGAAGCGAAAGGCTGCGTTTTTGAACGGGAAGTTTTTAATGCGCTCCTATGGCGAGTTTGAACACGTTTTTAGAAAGAAGTGCAACACCGCTGCAGCTGCAAAAGAGAGAGAGACGGCGTGGAGAACAGCCCGGATCAATGCGTAAGTTTAAATGTAGTCCTTTGTAATCGTAATAATATTACAGGGAATAACTGTCTGAATGGCAGCCTAGTAAGTTATTTCATTTAGGGGAAATCCCGACGGGGCAGCAGCTTAAGATGAAATATAAAAACATTGTTCAAACAGGTCAGACCTCGGCATTATCTCATGGAGGTACTTCATGTTGATCATGTTTTACATTGTAAAGTAGCCTAAATATTAAGTGGCTGTTTGACTGTGCAGTTGTTTTATCCACACATAGTCTAAATGTCTGCATCCATATCATGTCCTGTTAAATAATTAAGCCAATTTAAACTAACATAGACTTCTGCTCAGCTAACAGAAAGAAAGCAGATGCCTGTAAAACGGTGGTATAAAAGGTCATGGATGCATATGTATATATATATATATATATCTTGTAACTGTAAGTAGGCAACACTCCAAAGATTTATCCAAATGGTAGTTTAAGTGTACTGAAACATGTCACTGATCTAGGATGAAGAGGATGAAACTGTGTCTGCTGCCTTTACAGAGGGGGATCCAGAAAGGCATATAGAGGTATGTTACGGATAGTTCTCTTCTCATTCAGACTTTGGGTGGAATATAGAGTGTGACATTTAGCCTACACTGAAGTATTGCACATTCTCATCCCTTTTAACAGAGCATGGCTGGACAGCAGCAGGATGGTCCCTCATCATCCACTGCACAGACTGACACAGTGAGCTGGATGTTCAGGAAACACCAGAGCTTCATTCTGTGGAATTCATGTGCAACTGTATAATTTAATGTCCTTTATATATTCCCAGTTATCAGTAAAACGGATTTACAAACTGCATTTGCTGAGAAAAATCCAAAAAACAGATTAGGAGGGCAGATCTGGAAATTGAAATACTGGAGCACAAGTTAGAGGTGGGTGATGGTCACAGGTGAATTTTGTTAACTATTGGAACATGAACTGAACTATCTCTGTTTTATTTGTAGGAAATAAAGAAGACCAAATGAAATGTGTATCATGTCTTTATTTGCTGTGGTGGTGATGATGGAGACTTAAACTCTAAAGTGATTATTGCATACGGTGTCTCTGACTGCTCTGCTGTCCTGGATAGCTGCAGGTGGATGGGCTCATCATCTGGGTCTTCAGTTTGTAGGGCAGGGTGTTGCTCTCCTCTAATAGTAATATTATGAAGAACAACACATGCCACAGTAATATCACAGGCCCTCTTAGGGGTCACCCTGAGGAGACGTAGGCGCTGGAAACGGGCTTTCAGCAGGCCTATGGTCATCTCCACCCGGGCTCTGGTCCTGCAGTGAGTCCAGTTGAAGTTCTGTTGGGGGCCTGGTTCAGGGTCAGGGTATGAGGTCATCAGCCTGGGTTGGCATGGTAACCCAGCAGAAGGCCATCAAACTCTCCTGTAATGTATAGTGGATACATCAGAGTATATTAAAGGAGGGAGACAAGAGAATTCTATTGTGAAAATCTTTAGGCTGCTGACCACGCTGCAGTCTGTTGCTCAGGTTGGACTCTCCATAAATCCTGGAGTCATGAACAGACCCAGACCACTTGGCCTCCACATTAGAAATGATGTATGCAGCATCACATATGATCTGGACAGTGCAGAGAATGACAGATGTTGAACTATGATGCAGTCTTTAACATTTAGAAACAGTAGTCAGTCGACCTGTAGCCTACCTGCACATTTATGCTGTGAATGGACTTCCTATTCATGATGTGAGGGAGCTGTGATGGGGATGTGTGTGCATCTATGCAGCCAGTCACACTGGGAAATCCTAAAAGAAATTAAAATGACTAATCCCAGTCTGAGGTTGCAGCACAATGTCATTAACAGAATATGATTTAAAATGAATTTAACAGATCTCTACATCATTCACCTGCAATCCCATGCACAATGAGTAAAAGTCGTTTCAGAGCCAGGAAAACTTTTCTGACTGTCCTGCATACAGTTGTCTTACTCTGCATCTCCGACATCATATAAAAACTTTCATTTGCAAAGAACCACAGCGCAACATACAATATCTGCTGGATGTGAGAGCATGACTGGTTGGTAATGTAAATGTAAGGACGGATTAGGTTGTTTATGTAGATTATGGACTTGAAATGATTACGAAATGGTACCGCTCAAAGCGATAATTGTCCGGAAATGCGAGAACATTTATGCTCGGTCTGATAACAATCTACAGACGAATATTTAATTATCTGTGCAGTAATGCTGCTCCTTTATCCACTGGATCGTTAATAAAAGCTGTTCTACGCCAAAACTCGCTCGCTTACTGACTGAATGAATGAGGAAATGAAACAGCGTGTGTGGCTGAAAGAGGGCGGAGACGGAGAGAAACTCGAGGTTTTCTCAGATAAGCCTGCTGGCGAGCAGGTTAGAGTCATAGAGTCTGTTACTGCGGTAACTGACCGAGAGTTGAAGTTACCCCTCTTTGTGAAACAGGCTCGAGTTACCCCGCATTCCCTGGTTAGAGTTACCTCGCTTCGTGAAATGGAAAACTCTGAGTTTCCCTCATTTCAGGGTTAACAAACTCAGAGTTTTCACTAAACCTGCTTCGTGAAATAGGCCCCTGGTCATGGATGACAAACTAAGTCTGTTCCCAGAAGGAGTGGTAATGAAATTTCTTTGGTGGGATGAACAAAAAAAGGTATTTGTTCACTCCTGATGGATGATGATGCAATCGCAACGATTGGTGGAGTTGTCGGCGTGGCTTAGTGAACTCAGCCATCTGTCTGCCCAGCGTAGCACAGTCCATTCTTCACACACACGCAATGACAACATTTTATTAGGTGATAAACAAGCTTTTCGCAGCGTTTGACTGGAGATTTCCTGCAGAGAGGCATGGAGCACTCATGCTGGTCAGATTAGTTTCTGAGTGGGTTTAGATTCATGCATCACACACAAATTGTCCCCAGACGATCCAGTTGCATATTTTTGAGACGTCATAGACACCGGACCAGGACGTTAACCTACATAATTCATTGTTTCCAAGAAGCTGATTTATATAAAATGATACAACACTGATTTCCATGAGATTTCAGGTAAAATGAAGGAGGAACCATGAACACAAATCACCTGTACAGCATTTTATTAGGTCACCCTGTCATTGTTTAAACATTTGGAGTTGATAGTAGAAACTGATCAATGTGTCTGACAATACTTTATTAAATCAGTGTCTTTCTGTTTCCGCCTTGACAGACTGAAGGCTGGACTGCTGGAAACCGCTCATCTTGACTGCTCCTATGCTTGTCTGGTTTCCAGGGAAGGTTCAGTCTATCTATAAATGGCCTTTTGTTCTCCGGCTGCACCTTCACCCCACTCCTGTGAACGTGTTATTTCAGGCACACCTGAAGAGATTTGCGTCAATTTTGCTCAAGCTTTTACTCGGTCAATGAATTTGTAACAACGGTCAAACCTGTAGTGGCAGGTTTTCTTCTTTCATCCTTCCTGGTGTGGTGTGTGTGGTATGTGAGCAGGTGATGCCAATCTGAAATCACCAGACGAGATTCACATGCAGGTGGGCGTGATCGGCTGCAGTTACCTTCCTCCTCCAAAAAAAGCCAGACACAGAGCACTACTAGATGCTGGATTGTTGAACAACCGCAGTCAGTTTACTGATCCCTGTTCTGGCCATGTCTTTTGTATGTACCTCAGCTAACTGCTGTTTTTTGTGCTCTACTTTTGAATGATCCATTTGCTCGTAAATTCTTCACCTGGATTCTCTGTTCTCCACTGTCAGTCTAGACCCTCTCGGGTCACCACCCGAAAATCACCACTGGCTTCAGTGCCTGCCTCACCTCTGTCATTCACCACTCCACACACCACCTCTATCTGCATCGTCCTTCTCTGCTTCTCCTCGTGCCTGTCGTCAGCTAAGTTCCATGCTCACTCCGAGTCCAGCCACAGTTTAGTTGTGTCGGTCTGTAGGTGTATGTCCTTGTGAGTGTTTAAATCCAGTGTCCTGTTCTGCTGTTTTGACATCGAGTAATATTCCTGGTAATTAGTATTCTCCTTTATAATTTTTGTAACTCGGTTCAACCTACTACCCAGGTCAGTTGTTCTCTTTCTTTGTTTTGAGACGAAGGGTGTTGTGTACCAGTTTTTCCCCCCCATCAGTCCCACTGGGGTCTCCGTTAGCTTCACTTGCGGCAACTGCTTCTCAGTTCCGCGGGTTTTAAGTAATACTTCCAGATGTAGGTTTTTTTCTGGTGATTTTTGTACATTTATGTTTTACTCCAAATGTCTGTCTGCTGTGTCCCCATACCAGTATTATAACAGAACTAATAGAATCAAGCGGCCAAAAGTCACTGTGACTTCATGCATGTTTTTGGCTGTACCTGCAGAATTCATACGTTAATTAGACACACTTGTCTACCAGGATAAAATGACAAAGTGAAAGGATTTTATATCAAAAAGGTCAACATTAGAATTCATTGTGACCACATCATGTTCTGCAAAAACACTTTTCTGGCCATTATACAACACCAAAACTTATCAACAGAAGAGGAAAATATGATCATGTTAATCATTTTCTGCCTGCATGGTGGTATTATTGTAATCATGAATTATCTGGACTTTCTTTCCAACGTACTTCAGTATTGCAGCCTCTACTTGCCTAAATTCTGCTTTCCTGCAGCGAGGCTTTTAAGCTACATTCCATGTCAAAGCAATTACAAACACCTGTAACTAGTTGGTTTAACTTACACTAAATCAGTAGATGAAACTCCATCATAGTTTCTGTTAAGGTTTGACTGCTGTCTCAGCAGGTAAACTGTCATATCAGACACTCAAGGGCAGAGATTTGGATGTTTTGATTCTTCCTTTTCCCTCTGTCTACCTGATCTACAGGATGCATTTAAAACAGAGCCCTGTGAAGGCCTGGTCATTTTTCTTTGCAAGTGCATCAGTTTGGCTGCCATATTACTTTTATAGTTATGTATTGTGTTTGGAGGATTGGAGAGTTCCTCAGTTTGATTACAATTAATGTTTCCACTGGAATCTAATGTCACACATAATCAACTCTGAGCAGGTGCAGATAGAAGGCCTAAGGGCAGCCGAGGTGTTCACATCTGAGACAGGACTGGTTGACCTGCTTGTACAAACCCAATTCCAATGAAGTTGGGACGTTGTCCATCCATCCATCTATCCATCCATCCATCCATCCATCCATCCTCTATACACCGCTTTATCCTCACTAGGGTCGTGGGGGGTGCTGGAGCCTATCCCAGCTGACTCGGGTGAAGGCAGGGGACACCCTGGACAGGGCGCCAGTCTGTCGCAGGGCGACATATACAGACAGACAATCACACACACATTCACACCTACGGGCAATTTAGAGTACTCAATTAACCTCAGCATATTTTTGGACTGTGGGAGGAAGCCGGAGTACCCGGAGAAAACCCATGCATGCACAGGGAGAACATGCAAACTCCATGCAGAAAGATCCCAGTCCTAGGCCGGGATTTGAACTGGGGATCTTCTTGCTGCAAGGCGAAAATGCTAACCACTCCCACACTGTGCAGCCCCAAGTCAAAATATGTTTTATAATTTATATTTTGCAGCCCATACCGGGAAATCAACATACAAAATTCTGATTATCAGAATATGACTTGGAAAACTTTTCAAATCAATACTGAGTGTGACTATGCTTTCTTTTTAAACACCACAAGCTGCTTTCTGTACACATACACTCAGTTTTTCAAGGTGCTTGGTCAGTATGGTGTTTCTGCCACAGTTCTCTTGTGAACTGAAGCTGTTTCAGTGTCTCTTGTCTCGTCATGAAACCCAAGTCTCATGAACATGATGGGGCCATACTGGTCATAGCAGGACACTGGGCTTTACTTGCCACTGATTATAGTACTATGAGTCAAGCTGGACAGTTAGGTTTGGTGTCACGGTGGTTAATGTATTACTGACACCAAGCAAAAACCTTGATGGAAGATCATGCATAAAGGCCTCTACACACTGTGCGATTTTAACAGTCTTACAAGTTCACAGCGTGCTACACTGTACAACAGGAATCTAATAATCTTTGGGTGCAACGTAAAATTTGCTCTGTGCAGAGTGCATGATGAAAATGCAAGTTGAATCTCAGCCTATGATGTACGTGAGTTGATGTGAATCCACAAGAATAAAATATCATGTTTGTTTCTTTTGCTTTATTGTCATGAGATCAAAAGTACAGTTATGAAATGTGAAGCTCTCTTTTAATCAAATTGCTGTTTTTGCCAAAACTATCACCACATCCCCAACCATAACAAGCTATTTTTGTAGTATTACCAAAACAAAGCTTAGCTATAGCACCAGCAGATGATAAAATTCACATCGATGAGCTACAACATCACAACCACTGACAAATGAAGTACATAACATTGATCATCTCATCACAATGCAATGTTCTGCTGGAAAACCTTGGATCCTGGCAATCATGTGGATTCTACTTTGTCCAGTACTTACTGTGAAGCTCTTTGAATGTGAGAATGATTATTCACAACATGCTCAAGTTCATGTATTCATATAGAATATTTATCATATGACTTATGTCAGTTTTTGACTGATCAAAATGATGTAATTTTTAATGTCATGTCCATGTGGAATTTACAACAGCACCTGCGAACAATTCAGGCAAGTTGATACTGCTCAGATTTTTTTAAATATTATTTTTAGCCTGAGGTGCATTTATATGCTGTTCAAAATTCAAAGAAGTTAAATTAAGTCATGGATTAGGGTCAAGGTTGCCTGAGGTGTAGTGTGACTCTACTGCACACATTCAATATCTGATCTTCCAGTTATTACAAAAAGTGAAAGAGCACCCTCTGTGTATCACCATACATGATGATATTGTCAGAGGTCTAATTTTAGGCTGTTATGCACTACAGAGAAAGTCAAAGATTAGATTACAGGATTGTCACAACATGGAAAATACATAAATCTGCCCCTCTATGATGTGCATAAGGAAACAAGTTTTTTTTGTTGTTTGTCTTTTTTT